>NW_022280144.1:434746-471535 GCF_004355925.1 Anarrhichthys ocellatus
GTATATTTTGTTTGTATAACAGTTATTAATAGTCTGTTGTGGCTCACTGGGTTAAGAGGGTCGTCTGGGAACCGGAATGTCAACAGTTCAATCCTCGACTGGGACGTGTCATGTGTCGAAGTGTACCTGAGCAAGTTCACTTTGACTTGAGGAGAAGCATAAATCCACACTGTTTAAATATTTACATGAGAATAAGCAGGAGCAGACAGTTTTAAAACATCATATGCTGTATATCTTGCTAAACTTATTAGCATTAACACAACAGTGTCTAGTGTACTGATTTCAGACCAGTGTTCACAACCACAGGCTGCTGGCTCTATTTGAAAGCCCTAACGTTAACGTACTGTGGCTTCAGCCATGCTGCTTTAATCAGAGTCATGTTGAGGCGTGGCTGCGGTAGAAAAACCTGCCTCTTAACAGATCAATGCATTAAAGTAGTAATGAGTAAAAGTACCGAGAGGAATTTATCCAAAAGCCAACAGAGTAAAAGTTATGATTTTTAGAGAAAAATCTAAGAGTAAAAAGTACTCTGCATTAAAACTACTCTGACAAGTACAATTTACTCCAAAAAGTTACTTATATGCATAACGGAGTAAGTGCAACTACTTATTTGATACACATACAGTGCGTTTGGGCTTACTTAGGTGTAGCTAATTTAAAATCGGTCATGGCTGGATTACCAACAGGGAAAAGTAGTGGCCCCAGACTCCAGGAGCCATTTGCCTTCATGGTGCATATTCCCAAATGAATGCATTTAATCAAATTTCAATCAGCAATCTTATGCCTTATTAAAGCAGCACAGTTTATCAAAAGCTATTTTAAGAAGTATTCTTTTCCTTAGTGGGCCACTGAGGTTTACCTGACTGTGATCCAAGATGAGGACTGAGACAGGATTCCCCCAAGATTACAAAGTGTATTACATTAAATACTTTAAACAGGGTATTAAAAACACAGGAAACCCATTCCATCTAATATAGACAAAACAATAAAAGGTAGGTAGTGTTCCCGTTCAGTGTGTCGAAACTCTGATTTAAACACCAAGCTGAACCACAGTCAATGAAGACAGAGTCCTAGTAAGTTTTACTCTTTTCCGTTAATATGTTTTGGTGAAAACTGAAAATATTCAGTCTTTGTTGTAAATACAAACATAGATCATTTGTACATCAACAAACATTCATAGAAACCACTGGCATTGCGCCAAACTTTATATAAATTAACAAGCCTATTCAAGTGACCCATCAAACCCATTTGTCAAGAAATCTTTACTGATACAAGACGCCCACCATGTCCAATGTCAAGTAAATTAACTTACAGCATTGCTTCTAGGCAGTGTTGCCAACTCCTCAGTAAGGAAAGTAGCTATTGGCTGTCCTAAAAGTTGCTAGAAGTCGCTAAATGACGTCATCACCTAATTTTCATAACTGTAATCAGCGCTGTAGGACAGAGGTGGGAACAGCGGCGGCTTTGCGCATGAGCGATTCATTTGCAGTCTGGACACGGAGAGTGTGGGTCTCCTCTTTCTGCAGCTGGGACTGCTGCGCGAGGCGCTACTGTGAGACTAACCACCTTTGAGTCCTTTGAGGCGGCGGAGGGGCTCACAGCAGCTCCCGCGTGCCGAACGGTATGTGCTTTCACGTCAGAGTCAAAACACCAGAAAAGTCTCCAACAACACCAGAAAAACTAGCTAGATTTGTCGCTAGTAACTTTTGACAAATAAAGTCGCCATGAGGGTTTGGAAAGTTGTCAGATTTAGCGAGAAAGTCGCCAAGTTGGCAACACTGTTTCTAGGATGCGAGGGGATTACTCATCTGAGCATGCGGCTCTCTTTTGTTTGGCTACAGCCAACGAAGCCACCGAACCGGAAGTGATGTCGTGAATAGAAAACCAACATTACAATAACCATCTTTCCGTCTTGATATAAGCACAAACAAATTATCTAAACAAAGTAGGAAAATGCCTTTAAAGGCAACACAAGTTACATGTCCAATATACTTCATGCCACAAATTGCAGTAAAAGAAGGAGTGCTGCAGGTCGTAGCCGCAGACAGAGAGGAGAAAGTAATACTGGGACAGAGTACTCACCACGCTCTGATGCCCCACACACACACACAGCAAAGCAGAAGGGTAAAGAAACAAGTCGTGGAGTGCAAAGAAAACTACCACCAAACACGATTATGTGGGTGTGAAGCACAGGTGAGGAACTCTGTCACCAAACCCTCCACCGTCTGGGCGGCCAAGCTTCCAACCGGTCCTACAGCACTCGGACAAACAGACAGACGGAAAACACACAATGCTAGTGCCACATGGCAGCTACAAAAGTCTTACTAACAACTTCTTGGGCGAAGCAATGAGCGCCACGAGAGCAACCAAATGAACTAGCACTAACAAAGATTAAACAGGAACAAACAGAACAAAAACAAAACAGCGTCTCTCCTGCCCGATCACCGCGCAACCCCCATCCGGACGGTCACTGTCGAGCCTGACCCAAGCACCGCACGGCATGGGCACAACCTGTCACACCAGAGATCAGAGAGAGAGAGACACACTTTATCAGTACAGTTTAAATGGTGACAAACAAATTGAGAACCAGGAAGTAGGAGGGGCCAAGGCCTACCCAGCCCTACGGTAGCCAAGGAGGGACTTTTCAGTTCCGGCTACATTAGGTTTAATAACTAACTATACTGTGTTCTGTAACACTGTTGATGATAACTTCTATTATTTGTTCAGAGCTTTACGCCAATGATTTGAATAAGGATCAATGTGTTTGTTATTTTAAAGTTGAAACCGGTTTGGATACATAAAGGGTACCCGTAGGGCGACCGCAGCTAAGTGGATAGCAGAGGGTCGGCGGTTCGATCCCCGGCTCCGGCTCTGCTAGTTGCGTGTCGATGTGTCCTTGAGCAAGACACTTAACCCCAAAAAATTGCTCCCGTAATTGTAAGTCGCTTTGGATAAAAGCATCTGCTAAATGACTGTAATGTAATGTACCCTACTTCCTGTGCTGATGCTGAATGTTGGCATAAGACTGAAATCGCGTGCGGCAAATTGGAGTTCTCAGCGGTCCCTAGATGATGATTCTGAATGCCTGACCTTTGTCTAGTGCCGCCATCAGGCCAGAACTTTCACTTACACTTGTGAAATATCAAACCCCAATGAGCAGATAACACAGCAGACAGTGTCTTTCTTACAAGCAACTCTTTACTTCAAAGCCTCATACCAACAACATCTAACTGAGATGTCAAACAGTATTAATGCAGTACTTCACATCCTGTGAACCAGCAGCTATGCTGAGTGTGCATCGCTCCCCTGTGGTGCAGTAGCATGGAGCTGTCAGCTTGTGCAAAAAGCTTTGGCCTTTATCCTCCTCCAGTCACAAGCACTCATTCGCTTTAATCTGCCTCGACGAACAAGCTGGGTCAGAAGCCCCTACACCTGAGAGACCAGGTCTTGTTCCTTTCCAGGCAACTGGGATGTGTAGTCAGCAATCTTCTGCCATCACCTTGAGAAAAAAAAGAAGAAAGAACCCACGCCCAGGCCTCCCCGTGCAGTGTTACATGATAAGGTTGATTTGAAAAAGGCAGGGGAGCTCGGCTCTTGCAATGCTCCATCCTCTCCACCCGGGGCTCCGTACCTCCAGAGACCATATCAAGCTATTCACTTTGAACTGGTTCAGTCTGCACCCTAATGACCCTACACATGTCTTGACACAATCTGTGTCGCAGCCCAAACCAATGCATCTCTGCCTTTGATGTTCCAGCGGGAAAAATGTGAGAAGTCAGCTGAGTGTTGTTGTCGTCGATGTCCAGATGGGGATGTCATTGATGAGGCGAGGTGTGGGGGCGAGACTGTCATCACATGCATCAGTTAGCAGTTTTAAAGGCACAGGGAGGAGACGTAATGGTTTGGTTGGAGTATGTGTGTGTCTTTGGAGAGGACGGGGAGGATGGGGGGCTGTAAGGAGGTCCCAGTGGAACTGATTATCCCTATTTTAACTTACGAGAGGGGGAGCAGGAAGCAGGGGTGGAGGTGGCGGTGGTGGGATGCTGTGGCTGTGAACAGCAGGCTAATTAATTACACATTGGCTTGTGGGAATATTCTGCCTAAATGCCAGTTAGGTCCCTGTGAGGCGACACACTTAACAGCTCCGGTGCAGCACACACACAGACACACATTCCGTAAATCACACATGCTGACAGTTAGCGGTGGGAGCAAAAACAATTTTCCAATGTAATTTATTATATGATTAATTGCACTTTCTGCCGTTTTGGAAATCTGTTAAAAATCACCTGTTGTGTCAAATCGATATTTCAAGATATTTACTTAAAGCCTTTACACAACGACACAAAAATGCAAACTATTTATACCGACAGCGATGCCAATTTGCAACAGTAGCAAGAGTTTTTTCAGGCAAAGGATCAACTACCAGGATTTTATTGACCCAGAGCAGCATCTGACAGTCTGTCTGAGGTATAGACTAAGCTACTGTGAGCTATTTTATTACGTTTACTTTAAGCAAAATGCTCTGAGTGAATTTGAGTTCTCACTGGTAAACATGTCTGTATATGTCTTGGGCTTTTATTTTGAAAGGTAAGAACAAAAAGGACTGTATCTGGTATGTGCTGCCTTGAAAGGAGTAATACAGTTTGACATCTTGGTTCGGACTACAGATCCTGCATGCTGTTGTACACTACAGTGTATGTTGTAGGTATGACCGTTCCGCATAACGTGATCGGTTGATGCCTTTATTTGTGGTGCGTAAGGTCAGAAAATCGACTTTGTTGCTAAAATACACTGTCGCTTTGTCACTAAACAATTTTTCCATTCTGTGTTAAAGTACATGGCAAATAATAAAAAATAAAAAACGCCCCTGGTGTGTAAAGGCCTTTAAAGGGAGAAGACATGCTAACTTATTGGCTTCTAGCAGCCTAAACTACAATGATTCCTTCGACTGTAAAAGATTAGTTCTCACAAAAAAGTGCTCTCCCAGCACTAATGTTGAAGTTATCTATAATCTACTATAGTTGCTATAGCTATTTTATGTTTTTTGTTTTTATTCTTCAACGTAGTATGTTATATGTTCTTTTGAGGTATTATAAACAGTGTTGGGCATTAAGGCATTACTACCATTAGGCCCCAGGCAACAGGGGGCAGAGTCTATAAAACGGGGTGGGGAGTTCACCTGGGCCTCTCCTCCTGAACTCAGACACACCTGAGGGAGCAGCTGAGGCCAGCCTTTGTTTGGTGACTGATTTGGTCGGCTCTCTTTCTTTCCTTTTATAAATATGTTTAAAAGCATGATTTTAAGAGTGAAATTGTAGAAACATGATGTATTCTTTTTAGGTCATAGCATTAAATCAAAGGTGTGTGAGATAATGGTTAAGAATATGTTATCTCCTAGATTCATGTTTGGTGAGGGACTAAAACTTAGAGTGATTGCTTAGGCACATCAGCCAAGAAGAAAGGTACGCTTAAGCAGAGCGGAGATGTTTTTACATAGGTTTTTAGTCCCCTGAGCACAATATTAACATGGTTCTTATAAATGTAGATTCCAGTCACCGGCATGTCATCAAATAGGGGAGGAGACGGCAGATTATTTATGTTTACATTGCATGTTTCATCAAATGTTTGTGTAAAGGTTCCTTTTCGTACAATGTATTGTTTCTTTTCGGTTTCAAACAAAGACACTAGAGGATTTCAAAGCTGTATTCTGTTCAGACCACAAGTATGCAGGTGAAGAGACACTTATTCCTGACTCTCCTACAGCCTTTCCAGATGATAGGTTTTGGTATGCGCCAAGACAGTTAGCAATTAGCAGTGTGCCAGCAAAAGCAAGAAATAAGATGATTGCTTGCTAACAATGCAGGCTTCAAAATGTTTTTAATAATCAACTTGGTTTCATGAGGAAGGCCACGCATTTAACATTTTTCTTTGGCAGGGGCGACATTTATACAAAATGAGGTGGTCAGGAGGAGGAGGTGCGGTGCATCTGGCAGGTGCCGACCAGTCAGACAAACTACGCAAGGGACGCCATGTTCAAAACAAACTCAATGTAAAAATAAGGTATTCTTTTTACATTGGGTTTGCCGCCATCTGTATTCATTTTAGACAAAGAAAGTTGTAAAAATAGTTCAGAATAAAAATCCTTGTGCTAAAAAATGAAGGGATTCTAGAGGGCTTTTTATTTATGTTGTGAAACACATCGGCACGCATAAAAAAATGCGTGCCGATGAAAACTTGTTTCTCTAGAAGAAATGCAGCTGATACGCCGCCGATGGCTACTTTAACCTTTAAGCACAAAGTTTTTTTCAAATTCCTTACAGCTCCAATTTCTGCACACTTTTAAATTGCACATGAAAACCAGTGGATGAAAATGTACACAATGAACGTAGCTTGACTCTTAATTTTGGAGCTATTGTACTGCTATGTACACGTTACCATTAATTATAAAATGGCCTGAGATATTCTATGAAGTTCCTTGGCCTTAGAGGACTCTCCTAATAACTTACCCTCTAAGTTAATCTAGCATAATTCATGTTAAGTGCTATGGGAGGAAAATGATTCAGATGTCAGTGTAGGAAAACCTCTCATCCTGCTCATGCTGTGAGGGGATTTCGGAGAGGATGTTGCTACTTAATCATTGTATGGAATTATGTATGGGGACTGCGTTGTGGGTTGCAGAGCTATAATGCATGGCAGCTGCCTTGCCGGTCGATGTTGCCAGTGTTTCGAAGATCCTTCCAGGAGCCCATGTAAATTTTGTTTGGAGGAGATGAGTCATTTGCAATATGCAAAACTAATTATAACTATAGTTCTGGGATAAGTGTCGATTGCCACATCACACTTTTCTCTCCTTCGCCCACAGCGAGGCCTACAACAAGCTGTCTTGCGGTATCAGACGTCCCCTGTCTGTGGGCGTGCTGTTCTATCGGTAGCCCGCATGTCTGGAGGGTCCACATAAGTAGCTTCACCTCCTCCGGTGCCAGGTTCCCTTAGCATTAGCAGACTGTTTGTTCAATACTGATGTCATTCATATCCTCCTCCACCACTCACGGAGAGGCCGCCTGCTGTGGCTCAGCACAGCGGGCTAAAGCTAATGGCTCTGCTCTGTGCGTGTGTGTGTAGGTGTACACATGGTAAAATACAGTATCTGTATCAGAGTAGTGTGTCTTCAGCAGCACATGTTCCTGTGTGTATACTTTGAGCATTGACATGTTAACTGTACGTGCGTGTGTGTATTTGTAGAACATTTCCTGTCTCTTGTCTGTGTCCGAAAGCATACAGTCTGCTGCAGAGTCCAAATCAGACATAGGAAAATAAAATGAAAGGGAAGGCAGACGCAGCGGAATGGCAGAGCTCCCCAGAGAGAAGTCCAGAGTGGATCTGCCTCAGATTCTCACCATATGCTACTTCGGCCCTCGTCTGGTTAGACTGTGGAGTCCATACACAATCCCCACATGGCTCCTAGCATGCCATGTCGTTATGCTGCCTTTCCCCAATACCCTCATATAAATGTGTGCATTTGTGTGTGAGTGGCTGTCTATTTGGAAGTGTGAATTAAAGTTATTTTTTTTGATGATCTGACAACATACACTTTTTCTGAAATAAGGCCTACTGTATATACACACACAAAAATGCAAAATACTTGCCCACTATTATTACATGTGCTGGGCTTTTACTGTGAAAAATAAGAAAGGAAGAGGAGAGGATCTGTTAAGCGCTGCCTTTATTAAGGAGTAATAAAGCCTTTATACCCACATCTCCTACAAACGACTCTATTTATTCAAGTTTCTCATCCAACACCACATTTTACAAGATTACATTTGATCACATCATGATAGCGTTATAATTTACCTTCGCTCAATCCTCATCTTTACTGAATAGAGCCAGAACCATAGACTGTCTACCTGTATAAGAAATGGACGTAGTCATCAAGATGTCACCCATTGGTTTGTGGACTGATGTTTTGAAGAATCGAGTTTGGCAATTTCGCCGTTGCCATCTTGGATTACAGCCATCGCCATGTTTTTTTTCTTTTGCAGCCAATAAATAGAAGTTACCATATTTGCAATGCTGAGTGACGTAGAGACGGCGTATACGGCTCTAGTGGCAGCAGCGACCTGTCAATCACACTGTTGGTCAAATGATGGTCTATTTCAGTCTAAATGGACCATAATTTACTGAATTATGAAATGAACATCATGCTGTATTGAAACTAGAGATTGACACCATAAACTCATGTTTACAATGTTTACTGAGGGAATAAATCAAGAGAGAAGTCACAGCTTTACTGAATGGAACCTCCGTATGTTGGCTGTTAGCTCCGGTGCAAACAACATTACTAGCTCTCCTCCTGACGATTTAAACACAGAGTTGTTGTCCACAGCGATCGGCATCTAGAAAGCATTAACGGTTCACATGGGTGCGAACAGTGGTGGGGGCACCATACGGATGAACTATAGCCCGTAACACCACTATTCTTGCATACACTGCAAACAGGAACCGCTACGAGCTAATTCAGCATACCTTTAGTGGTTCAAGTTTGTCAAAATGTGAACAAATGTAGGCTAAACACAATTATTGCTCTATTTAGTACATATTAAAGCTTGAAGAGAGCTGTGTATTGAGGTTTACAGCAGTGATGGTTACATTGTAATTGTTGCAGAGCTCTGCACAGATATGCTGGAGCTTCAGGGGAGGCCTTGCAGCCTTTAGTGGAAAAAATAACATAAGAGAAACTACCTTCTCAATCTATCTTCACCTTTCATGGGAAAAAAGGCTTCTTTTGCCAACATTGTACCATGGTATTCATCATCCAGACGGGCTATGCCAAATACTGAAGGACTGAATGAAGGTGAAGGTTCTTTATTTTCCATTTGATCTCTCTCGAGTTGGAGCTTCACCACAGAAGGTCTTTGGTATCCTGCTAAAGGATGTCTCAGAGGAAGCCTTTTATGATAAGCCAAGCTGGGTCGACCCTGAGAGCGATGCATGTAACTCGCTTCTAAGCCAGCCAGCATTCTCATTTTCACGCCTCTTTTTCCAACTAGGCTGGGGTTTCCTTTTGTCTCTCCGTGCTAGAGTCCGTTGGCCCCAGAGATCAGTGAGTACACTTTGTTCTCCATGTAAAATATGGCTCTATGGAAATATTCCTGCAGTTTAGGCCAAGAAATCCCAAGTCTTGAAAGTGTTCAGCTTGGCACAGAAAGCTTTGCTGGAACTTATATGTGTGTACTGTATGGAAAGGTTTTATATGTACATTCAAAGCATTGACGTAGAATCTTACATGTTAAATATGGGGAGATAAGGGTGAGTGTAATAGTAGTGGTAAAAAATAGTTTTAACAGGCGATTTAAAAAAAAAGAAGAAAAAAGACACATCTTATTCTTGTATTTGTGATGTCTCTACTAGTTTCAAGATGTTTGCTGTTTCAAGTTATATATCGTCCAATGCACGACAATTTGAGAGAAGCCGTTGTTGGCAATGAAAATATTAGATCCCTCCAACAAGGCTGATTAAATATGTATAAAAAGAAAATAATGGAAGGGAATATAAGACATGAAATAACATGGAAGTTAAAATAAAGGGATGAAATATAACATATCAAATATGAAAATATGTACTTGTGGTTGACGTGCGTACAGTAATGAATAAAATAAAATAAGCTAAATTAATAAACCGAATGTACACAGGAATGTAGTAAGTGTATATGCAAATATAAATATACAGAGTTGGTTTGTAAAGCAGTGAATAAAACAATATGAAGGTAAAGTAACTGAGTGATCTCCAGAGCTCAAGAGTTCAACAGTCATCCGGCCTGTGGGATGAAGCCGTCCCTGAGCCTGGAGGTGCGGGACCAGATGCTGCAGTACCGTCTACCGGATGGCAGCAGGTAGCTGGGATGACGGGGGTCTCTGATAATCCTGTTGGCCTTCTAACTGTACCGCTGGGTGTAGAAGTCCCCCATATATGGCAGCTCTGTCGTTGTCGGCGCTGCAACTAGTAATAGTAATGCAGCCAATCAGGATACTATCAATGGTGCACCTGTAAAAGTTGCAGAGTATCCTGGAGTCCATGTTGAACCACCTCAGCCGCTGTCTTTGTGTTGGTGTCTGTGTGGTGAGACCAGGTCGGGTCCTCACTGATTCTCTCCATCGTAGCCCCATTGATGGAGATGGGGGCGTGTTGAGACTGGACTGTGTTGCATCTCTCTGTTTTCCAAAAAATGTTGTTTACTGTTTGTTTCTTCCTTGTTTTCATTCAGGTTTAGTGTTTTCCTGCTTTCATTTTAAAGTTGACCCCACATGTGTCTTGCCCTCATTAGTTTCACCTGTCTCTCGTCAGCCGTGCTCCTGCTCACCTGCTCCAACTTCCCCATTACTCAGTCCCAATGTATCTCAGGTCAGTTCTTTTGGTCATTGGTTTTTCTTCAGTTATGTTGGGAGTTCTGTACCAGTTTTCTTGTGTCCTTGCCTGCTGTTTCCTGCCTGCTACTTTGGACTCCAGCTTGTACGCTTTTTTAAATTGAATCATTGTACTGTTTCTGCTGCTTCCTTGTTTTTGCTGCATTTGGGTCTATCCCCTGCTGCCCGCTCTCTAACCCTCACATGCCGTCGGTGATCAGGCTGATGACGGCCGCGTCGTGAGCAAACTTGATGATAGTGTTGGCCACACAGTGGTGCGTAAACAGGGAATACTGAGGGGCTCCGGTGTTGAGGGTCAGGGTGGAGGATGTGGTGGTGCCTCGCCTTACAGCTGGGGGTCATCGTGTCAGGAAGTTTCGGATCCGGTCACAGAGGGTGGTCCCAGGTCACTGAGCTTGATAGACATTTGCTAGAAGAATACAGGGTAGAGGAGGCCAGTTTGAATGTTTCCTCAGCCGGAACAGGACCCCGCCAGCAACCCTTGCCGTGACTGCCGACTTTTTGAATTGTATAAATGGATACCTATATTTTTAGGTCACAGGTAAAAATTGGCAGACATTACAACTTACTGGTCCATATTTGATCAAGACATCCAGTTTGATGACACAACTTTTTATGTCAGTTTTGCGTTTCCCATGTTCATGGGAAAAAGTTCAACTGACACTGACTGTTACGAAGTGAATAAGAAAAAATTTCATACACCTCAGATCTCCCAAGGTGTAACATTGTTGTATTTTACAACTTGTTTTATTGTATTTTTTCCTTTTTAAAGTTGGATCCATTAGATTGGAATTTGACTTTACTTTTGGTGCTCCTCAGAGTAAGCAGATAAACTGTTGTTGCAAAATACAGTAGTGAAAACTAGTCAGCAAGGTACCATGACCAGCGTTCTAGGTAACATGGAATCTCAAAGCAACCTCAGTAGCCCATCAAACTAGTTGGCTTGCTTTCTGCAGACTAGCAAATTAGCTAGCCTCTTTACTAACCGCACTGTGAGTTAACACCGTTAATTCAATTCAATTTGTTCTATCTACTCCTGTCTTGTGACTGACAGCAAATATATATGAAATTGGTTTGCGTAACACTGCTAATATAACTTGTTTATTTTCCTTTTTAAACCAGGACAAAGATGAAATGTGACATTTATTTTGTGCTTCTCCGTGAAATTGGCCCAGCAAAATGTATTTCAACGCTGTTGCAAAATACTGTAGTGACTACTTTAGGGGCTAGTCAGCAAGGTACTATGGCCAGCAAGCTCACCACTAACATGCGAGGTAACATGCAAGCTCTAGACCACCTACATAGCCAGCCAAAATAGCTGGCTGACTGTTTGGTGATGGCACCAGGTGTTAACACAGTTAATTGAGGACATATTTGTTCTATCCACTCCTGTCTCTGCACTGCAAAGCTTTCCTCGTCCGTGTAGCAGCTTATTCTTCAACTTTATATGAAACTGGGTGGTGTAACACGACTAATATGGCAGCTTCCTCTACTTCTGTTTCCTCCGATTCTCCATTCCCTTGAGGCGGAGCACCCTCAACTCAGTTTCTGTTGACAACAGCTCAAATTCATGTATCACAGTTAAGCTCAGGTTCTGCCAAGTGAAGCCAAGTGTCTTAAAATTTGCATTCTCTCTACTGACCATAAGGGGGCGACTCCTCCGATTGTATCGAAGTCTATGAGAAAATGACCCTACTTTTCACTTGATTTATTACCTCATTAAACATTGTAAACATGAGTTTAGTCTTCTTCAATACAGCATGATGTTCATTTAGTAAATTATGGTCCATTTAGAGTCAAATAGACCATAAAGTGGAATATGCTTCAGGGCGGGCTTACTGTGATTGACAGGTCGCTGCCGCTACCAGAGACGTATTCATCGCGCCGCGAATTCATCGCGCCGCAAATTCATCGCGCCGCAAATTCGCGTCCATCGCGCCGCCGGTCTCACCCGGGACCATTTGTGTACATTCGCGCGAATCGCGCCGGAGAGGGGGAGGGGCTTATCACCCTGAAACCTGTTCAACTGTCCGCCATTAACCATGGAAAAAATAACCTATATTTCTGCTTAGTACGTTTTGTGGAAGTCACAAATTTCCCGGGAAACTAAACGCCGTCATGTCTGGGTTCATAATGTTGTCCAGAGGAGCTCCATGGATTTTATCGAGCTGCATTCACTGTGTCTAGCAAGCCACAGGTCGCTGTTTACTACAGCTGTATGAACACAAAATAAACTGATTTGGCTGTGATTTAACGGCAATAAACCGACAAAAAGGGACTCCGAAATAACTACGTAATGATGCCGATTTGTAGGCTACTTGTCTTCTCAATGGAGCGGATGGATCGGTGCTAGGCTAAGCTAACATTGTAGCAGCTCAGACTAACGTCATGTAGACGTAAATACGGCAGCGTCTATTCATTGTTTGTACCATATGGTTTACACACACACATTTATACACATAATTTGGTCCGGTCTCTATTGATATGAGGTATCATAGTGCTCTGGGTGAACACAGACGGCTACAGTATGTATTTCCTGATTCAACAACGGCAGGAAGTCAGTGATGACAGGGGAAGCAACTCAACGCTGATAGGCTATCGCGCCGGGGCGTAACGCGAATATTTCGCAGAAGTTGAAAAATTTCAACTCACGCGAATTCGCGTCCATCGCACCGCAAATTTGCGTCCATCGCGCCGCGCCATCGCAAATTCGCGCCGCGCCAGTGTCATTGCGTCTGTGCATAGAATTTGTATGTAATCTACTCGCGCGAATAATTCGCGCCGTGTTTGGTGTGAACGCGGCATAAGTGAAAGCTCCACCTATGCCTTTCTCTCTGTGAAGGAATCCACTAATTGCAGCAGTTGGAGAGCAGTGAATAGATTTGGTTATGCAATTTCACTGTTAAAAAGGCCTTGGCATTATGAGAAAAAATGAAAATGGACTCTTAAAATGTCCAAGAATGTGTAATTTAACATATGTGCAAATGTCTGTGGTTTGAGTGTGGATGGAGCAAACTGCTACAAACTTGTATTATTTTAGTGTTGCCAGCTCTGGTTTTGATACTTCTTGTGTGTGACCCTGGGAGTATCTTTGTAAAGGGTGCATAGAACCGCAGCAGTGCAGCTTTCCAGACTCCATGTACAGACATGGGGACTGTGTGTATGTTGTGTGGGGTTTTGTGCGAGTGTGTTTGCAATCACCGGGACACTGTAGGAGCCTGTCTTTGGTTCATTTGTGTCTGCAGTATGTAGGTGGAGCTCACCAGCAGAGACAGACGGATGGTGAATTAAACAAGGAAATGATGGCGATGTGGCGCAGCCATGTTGCCATCTTGTTGATTTATTCTCCTTTTCAAGACCTTGAAGATTGTCTTGTTGTTGCTGCTGCTGTTTCTCGAGCACCACCAAAAACACTGCAATTTAATTTTCTTTTTCGTCCTTTGTGGCGATGGCCCTTCAGAGATCTGGATCTGCCTGCTGAAAGCTGCTGCTCCTTTGACGAAACAATCCCGATACCTCGGCATTCTCTCGTAGCACAATGGGAAGTTGACTGAAGAGAGATGCATGACCAGTTGTTTGATACTTGAGAAAACAACATGTAAACATTCGTTAGAAGATTTGCTTATGCCTGAACTGCACATTGTCAGCCGGGTAATAATGCTTCATCTCGTCCAGAGGCTTCAAAACGGAAGTTCACGACTACGTCCACTTCTTACATGCAGTCTATGGTTTTAACCTAACCCAGTCACCAGAAAGAATGTTGGCATTTCAATTGGTTGGTTCCCAAACAATTCTAAACTCAGAGAAATCTGTAAATTTTAATCAAGATAAAGGTGCCTTTCATTTGGTCGCCTGTTAATGGCGTCATATTCCGTTTGTGCGTGCGTCAGCATTGTGGTTGTCTGCCAGAAGATGATTGAGTTTTTATCCAGTTTTAAGTCGCATTTTATGATACACTTTTAGATGTCTGTAGTTTTTAACTTAATATTTTAACCATACGAAGGATTTTATTCATCGGACATCGGAATCTTGACTGATCAGAGAAACAAGCTGAGCAAGCGTTAGCGGCAGCTCAGCTCTTCGCCCTGCTATATTCAGTGTTTCTACCACTTTTAATGAGCAGGGAGGAGACCTCTGCAGTGAAAAGCTCCTGAGCGATGATCACTAAAGGAATTCTAAGCAGGAGAAGCTGACTGCAATGAAGACAACTCCCATGATCCCACGCTATACTTCACGAAGTTGCTACATTCCGTCTTTTGTTATTTATTTCATTCAGAATACAAATTACAAATTGTGTGTTTAGAGAAATGACTATCCATACAAACTTCAAAATGAGCACGTCTTTGCCTGAATTCCTGCTGTCTGCAGTAAAGTTGTGTCCATCTCCAGCATTTACTGCCCTTCCCTGACTTTCCATCCATTCACAGTGCCGCTGTCTCTCTCTGAACAGAGGGTTGGAAACAAACACAGCCTCACTACTCCTCGTCCAGTGCTAACTTCTGGATCAGAGCCAGGCTATCCATCCAACCCCCTCATCCTCCTCCCCCCCTTTGCCTCCTTCTCTCATCACAGGCTCCTCGCCTGGAGGTTCGAAGCGCTCCAAGAAGTGGTGGGAGGGGTGGGTGGGAGACAGGCATGGGGTGGGAGATAGGGAGGGGGCGGTCGCTCGTGACAAAGAAGAGCAGAAGCTCTGAGCATCGTGGGGCAGAATGAATGACCCTCAGCCGCCCCAAAGCCTAAGGGACCGTTGGCTCACTGATGCCTCTGTTCATGACGTCCAGACGCAGATGCTGCAAAAGTTTGTAGGGAGAAGACATTGCTGCCAGGGCGGCCCCCAGTAAACCTCAAGGGAGGAGAGAGGAAACGTGTAGGCCATCGCCGCACAGCAAGAAATGCAAATAACTTAACCTCTCTTCTAGATGTATTTACTTAGAGAATCCGGGGGCACTGGCAGATCATATTGTACATTTTCATAGCTTTCTCTCAGTTTATTCATTTAGTATGTAGTTCACATGGCGGGAAGCTGGTAAGGGATCACATCTTGGTCACTGCACTAGTGACTCGGACTGATTGGTCAAAGTGTACATAGTGAGGTTGGATCTTGGTTGAAATGAAAGGATTAGTTGTTAACTGATGAGTCAATCAATACAAAAACAAACTGCCACTTTTTTGATAACCGCTTTAAAGTTTGATTCATTTTTCATGAATAAGCTTGCCGGTGTCATCTTTAATCTTTTTGTGATATGTGATAGCAAATTAAACATATTCGGGTTTTGGACAGTTGGTCGGAACTTAACGATCAATTTCAAAATAGATTTTTTTCTGACATTTCATAGACTAAATCATGACTCAGTTGATTGATAAAATGATGAGCAGATCATGTCCTGGTGAAGCTAAGGGCTGTAATGTGTAAATAAGCAGCTGATGACAAATGAGAAAAGTGACTGTTAAAGACAGACAGCCGTACAAGTTGAAACGCCCTTCACTCTTAATTTTGCAACAGTTAGCACCACTTTGTAAAGAAAAAGCATCAGTACCAATCATTTTTAATGTTTTCAATATCTGCATATGGCTACTATACAGCATGGTTCAGGTCAAATAAATAGTGTGGTTATGGCAAATTAACTATGATTAAGTTATGGTCAATGTTAGGCACTTGAAACAGTTTGTTAAGTCAGGGAAATATACTGATTATAGTATATTGAATAAAAAGAAGCAAAGATCATTTGCAGGTCTGTCAAAGGACACAAACTCCTGTCTCAGATGTGTCACATCTCCATCCAGCACTGGGTGCCCTTTAAGTTGTAAGGTGTGGACCTAATACCTGTGGGTCTGTTCTCTCTTTCACTGTTGTTTCAATTTGCTGTAAACATCTGTTCACCTTTTTCTATCTTTAATTTAGCTTTCCTTTATCTTACAGGTGGGAATTTGAGGTGGTGGTCAAAATCGTTATTTATACCGTCTGCAGTACGCAACATAAGAAAGGCTCTCTCTAGAGCCAGTGTTTGGTTTGTCCATTCTGGGCTACTGTAGAAACATGGCAGTGCAAAATACCGAACTCAGTGAAGAGACCGCTCCCTATGTAGATATCAGTGATTATACACTAATGAAGACACAATAATGTATATTATCCCCCATTTCTGTCAATAGATCCTCCTACACACCCTTCATTTAAACGAATCTGAGTACCAAATCAAATCACTTGCTAGGTTTGCAATCTTTTTGCAGTGTGTCCATCTGGCCCCACCAAGCACTGCGATGGAAGCTTACTGTCGAGCCATCCGATGGCACGAAGCCTTGCCCGGCGGGGCTTTGTGACAGAAGTGGCCCAGTCCTGTTTTGTCTGACCCACAATTCACTGGGACGGCCCCAGAGACGGTAAATATCCCTGCCAGAGAGCATGAAAAAAACCACCAGGCTAAGCCAAGTGTACCACATAAAGGAGACACGGAACTGCATCAAGAGAACAAACAGCCATATGAGATAGACTGCAGTGCAAGAAAAAAGCTTTAACCAAACAAACACATCTAGGAATAGATGTCTTAGAAGAAATAGACATCTGAAACACTTCAATACAAAAGACACCAGTGACGACCTCCACTCACCCATCCTTAATACCCTCCAAACTCTGCCAGCTCCCTGAGGAAATAACATGTTCATTCAGCAATATGCAGAAAGATGGAGGATTTGTTTGGCTGTGTGCCTGTTAGTAACCAAGCTCCCCCAAAATCACATTGTCTTTTTGGCTCATCAGTATTACACTGTTCCAGACCTCTGACTCACTGTACATATCTCTGATTTTTAGGCAACCAAAATGTTATAATTAACTTTAATGAACTGAAAACACCAAGTGGAAGGGTTAAAGTTCCACAACGAAAACACTGACAACTCTGTGGTAACAACTTGTCAATTACAAGGTAGCCCCGCCCTAAAGCATACCCTACTTTATGGTCTATCTGACTCAACATCATGCTGTATTGAAAAAGACTTGAAACTAGAGATTGAGACCATAAACTCATGTTTACAATGTTTACTGAGGTAATAAGAGAGAAGTAGAGTCATTTTCTCATAGACGTCTATACAACCAGAGGAGTCGCCCCCTGATGGCCATTAGGAAGGATGCAATTTAAAAGGCAAATGAAACAGTCATAGGCTTTGAAGTCTCTCACACACGACCTCATCTGTTTCTGTGTCTCTGTCTGTTGCCCATCAGTCTGTCTGTTGATGTGCTCTTATCTGTTCTGCACTGCACGCCTGCCTCGGATCTATGGATCCGTCTCTTGTGGTGAGTTTATTTTCTGCGGTGTGTAAAACTGCTTTTATTTTTGCAGAATCGAGTTTGCCACATTTTAGTCTGAAAGGAATGTGTATCACGATACATCAAATCAAGCTGTTTGTTTACACCCTAAATGAGCAAAATCATTCGGTTCATTATGGTTTTTATTTATTGAAAGTTACAGTTGGCATTGTATTGCTTCATGACTGGCTCATTATCTGTGACCCCACCATCCAGCCCGATTCCCTCTCCCCACACTAATCTACTCTTGTCCTTAACCCAGCTGCTCTGGCTCTCGATGGGAATCCACTGCAGCTCATGGACACGTCGACACACACATCCCAACCCACACCCTCACACCCTCACTCACACACACAACAGGCTGAATGGTCATGGGAAATGCCTGTCACTATGCCTCACAATGTCGCTCACTTATCAGTATCAGTGTCCTGTCCATCCATTCCATTAACATACAAAAAAAAACTTTTATTTTGTATTTTTTAGTCAGATATGTCACATTCCCAATGCATACATTACCTGAAAACAATGATGAATATTACATGATGGAAGCAGCTATTACTGAGCATAAACGGTTTTTGTACATTACTGATGTTGAAACCAGTCGTTTCGATGAATAGCAACGTTTCATCATGTACATAGCCAGAAGCCACACGTTGGCTGAATTAATCTGGTTTATTACAGCGATATGACCCAAAATAGACAGATTTTTCTATGAATTTATTGAAATAAACAGATCGAAAGTATCCCAAATAACTACATAAAAATGCAGATTTGTAAACAATCTGGATCCATGCTTTGTCAAGTCTTCCATAATTGATTTTTTTTCCAGAGCTGAAAGTTCAGTGGCAAAGAAAGTTTGATGACATTCATTCCCTTCATATTTGTTCATGTTTTACAAACGAGCCAGGCCATGAAACAATGATAGCAGTTCATTTTGTTGTTTTGCATGTTTTCTAAGCACTAATATCAGATCGGATCTTGGTATCGATACGCAAGTGAAGGTACAGTATAGATATCAGGAAGGAGAAGATGGTAAAGGAACATCTCTATGCTGCATCCCCCAGATGCACGTATTGACAGGCTTTATTCTTTCTGTTTAACTCTTCAGTCCAAACCTGTCATGATCACTTTCTGTCAAACTCTACTGTTAACCCTCAGTGCTGTCATATTTCAGTTCAGTGTGCTGCGTTTCACATCCAGAGGCTGGAAACATTGGAGTCAGTCACCTCTGCGTAAAGCCTCCCCTCCCAGGGAAGTCAGAGCAAAGTCACATCAATTAGACAGTGCCGGTTGTTAATTAGCTGGTTAATGCGTCAGAGGGAGGTGTGTAGGAGAGGTTGGCGACTGGAAACACATTCCCATTGGCTCAAGCTTTTCCTGCCAATCATCTGAATGTGCTGTGGCTTTTTCTGTGGATTTTGGTCTTAACAGGAATTACTTTTCATTTCTGAGATGCCCAAATGGAAGACGAAACAAAAGAGAGAGAGAGCCGAGATGGAAGCTAAGCTAAGCTAACCCAGTTAAGGCCTAAGGCAATTCTACTACCCAGCATGCTCCTTGCTGATGTCCGTCAGCAGGAAAATAAGATGGATCAAAGACAGAGAGCAGGATTCCGGTGGAACAAGAGGAGGTGGACTCTGTGTTAACATCAATGATGCTCAAACAGTCAGAGTTGATGGACACTGTTTCCTTGATCTCGAAGTTTTAATGTAAAGATAACGGCCATATTGTCTGCTTGTTGCTGCTGTTTGCATTCCTCCTGATGCAAATTTTAAACAAACGTAGTACACGGATGCACTACTGTTTAGTTTTGTCATGTTTTCTTGTGTAGCAAAAAGACGATGCAACAACTGTATTTCGTTGCGGGACCCTGTTGCAGAATGACAATAAATGATCCTTGAATTTTAGCTGCTGTTTAATAAGTGCATGTTCATACAGATTCTCAGACATTCCGATCCTAACATATCAATAAGTCATAGGCAGAAGGATAGCAGCTGGTAGTCTTTGATATACTGTACTTTAGGATATTGAATTATTAATGTACAACCACTACAGGGAAGAGGTTGAGTCTTTGCAGACGTTTGTGGAGCTGCTGCATTGCTAGCAGTTGGGGACCGCTTTCAGCTGCATCTATTGGTTTTCATCAGCAGGTGGACTTTGCTTAGTTCACCACAGACCTCAGTTGGCAGATGGTCATATGTGGGGTGGAGATGGTAACCTCTGTCTCTGTTCAGAGATCCACTCACTCCTGCTCCATGACATGTTCAGACAGTGCTGCCATGTAAAGGGCCTTTCAGACAGACAGCTGTTGCAGCAGAGGCAAAGACAGATAAGGCGGTTGCTGCTCTCTTTGCCGCTGCATTCAGAGTTTAAAAAACGTTTTCCTCCTTTTTGCCTAGGCTTGTCGTACGGCCATGGCGACCACACAGAGCCAAGGTAGAGGAAAATGATACCTGAACTGATTTCACTGTCAGAGTGCTTTGAATGGTTGACGTCTTCATCAGCGGAGAGAGAGCAGATGAAGAGAAACAGTATCGAAGCAACATCAGCTTCTATCAGCTTCCATCATCCCGTCACCTCCCAGCAACCATTTTAAAACAGAGACATTAAGATTCAGTAACTTCCTGGCAACTGTGACCACCCTTTATTTATTTTGCTTTCGCTCTAGATTACTTGAAAATGTCCTTTTCTCTATGCAGCACAGAGTTCTCTAATTAGCTCGTCTTTTCTGGCCTTGAGCTCTCTCCTCTCTTCTTCTTCTTCTGCTCCATCCTTTCCCTATCCACCCCGTCTCAAGAGATTGTCAAGCGCCGTCTGTGGCTCAACCCAAATCCGCAGAGAAATGTCTTTGCTGAAAAAGAAAAAAACTCCTCTAAAATTAGACCCAGGAGTGATTACACCACCGTTTGTTATTTAACTGCTTTTGTTTTTGTAGTCTTTTTCATTAAAGGGGACAGCCACAATGTGTCCACACTTCAAGAAGCAATTTGTTTGCATTCTCGAAATCCATAATGATGATGTGAATATTTGACTAAGAGGAAATCTTTTCTCACTGCAGTAATCTAACTGCACAATTGGCTCCATATCACAGCGTCTTTCATTGCCAAAGACAGGTTCGGCAGCACAAACAATACATGTCTGTGCTGCTGCCCAGTATCTGACAGCTGTGCAAACTCACATGCATGAATACACAAACACATGCCAGCATGCCGAACTACACACACATACACACACACATGCAGGCAAATGCATGCGCATGTACCCACAATATAATTTGTTCTCTCACCCACCCTCCCACACACACACAATCTTTTTTATATCACAAAAGCATTTCATCCATGAGAACCTTCTATAAACAACTTCACTGTGGCTTTAGTCAGGGCATGACTGCTGGTTTCTAAATATGCACAATGAGACATGCTCACTGCGCTGTTCTTTATCTGCTGCAAACAATGATGGTGGGATGGTTCCCCATTTTAGATCTTAGGATCTACACTTTAATCCTTTAATGTCTCCCAAATTTCTTAGTTTATGTTGAAAAATCAGGCAATGGAAGCTTGTGCACGGTAACTCTGAAGCTTGACCTAATTCATTATTTTCATTGCTCTGGCCGTTGGTTATATTGGCACAAAAAGGAATCGGTTCTTTTGTGTTTGTTGTGTGCAAGAGGAAATGTTGGCCTGATGGTGGAGCCAAGAGGATATGAGGGTTTTATTAAGTGACTAACTATATAAATACATAACTAATTACATAATTAAATGCAATGAACATTGTATTTAAGGAAAAAATAATTATTAGCCTGGAAGGGTATAACCATTTAGAGGCAGAGTAGGGGTGGGTTTACCATTTACCAATCATAGGCTTTAACCCACCCCCTGACTTTTGATGGCTGAAGTTGACCAATTCATTTATTTTGTTGTAGCAAGTTACACTATGGATAAATGAAAGCATATACTATATATATATATACACAGAAATGGATACATTTCAAAATAGATAAATACATTTGTGAATAAATGAATAAGTAAATAAATTGACAAATTATGCCAAAAATACAAATAGGTAAATATATAAAATATATATTTAAAAAATCAAATACAATTTATACTTAAATATTTTAATTTAATTTGGGATTTATTCATGGTTGTATTTGGTTTTAAAGGGCAAAACTAAATATGAAAATGCACAACTAATTAAATAGTTATATAATAACCGTGACCAAGAGAACCGATCGAATTCACTTCAACAAATACACACAAAATACTGTATTTGCGAGCAGTGGAGAAGCGCAGTGCCCAGAGACCAACTCCAAAATATTTCTAGGTATCATCCACTGGGTACCACGATGATGACGCATGGCAGATTTCATAGCATGGAAAATATCTACAGAGAATCTCATGGAAACCCGGGCAGTAGTTCTCTCAGTGAACGCTCTGCACCAACACTGACATTACCATCCTTCGTTGTTGCCAATGGAGAGGCAACAATGACTAAGTGACTACACTGCAGTATGTGGGTGATGTTTTTAAGTACCTTTGGTCTGAAAATATCATTTTCATTATACATTAATCTCAGCTAGGATGCATATGTGCATATTCTCTTCACACAAGTTCTGAATAAATTCTGCATGGAACTATGACTGTTTTTGTCTTTGCTACATCCTTTTCAGTAGCTAGAGAATTGCATTATTTGTTTATTATCATGGCAGCTTGCAGTACATTCTGAACAACCCTATCACCAGAAAGATCGTTAACCCGGATCACATTCACTGCTAGCTGTTTTTAACTTTCTGTGCCAACATTTTTTAAATCAATCACGGCAAGCAGTCAATTCTTGACCTTGAAAAGAGTAGCATGACAAAACAATCCCAATTCAATGTCAAGTGAAGACCATGTGGGATGGTTAAACTCTGGAAAAGGCTAGAAAGTGGACCTTAAGTTTGGATTGAAGAAGCATCTAGAATACTGCAGCATGTGGTAAAAGTAAAATTGTATTCTGTATTACAAATCATTCATTCCTTACTGTTTGTGTCCCGTCCGCCATAACGGTGCAAAGTTCCACTTCTTTTAAATCACAATAACACACGATGTATTCTGTATAATGTATTTATGTTGCATGTAAATGCCACACACATAATGCACACTCAGTGGAAACAGATTTAACACAATATAATGATGAAGACCATGAGATATGGTGGAAAACCTGGAAAAAGCTGATAAGTGGAACTTGAGTTGGGATTTCTTTGTTGAGTTGTTGTTTTTTCCTACAATATCTGTTAATGGCTGCTATGTGTGGTTGAGGCATTTATGATTGTGGTTTGTTGAAAAAAAAAACATTAACTTCCGTTCTGAGACCATCGGACATCCATCTGTATTGAATAAAAAGAACTATTTGGTCACATAGTGTTTCAGGATAAAAATTCACATTAGAGATATGAATGAAAGAGAACTCAGTTTTGAGAAACCTTGTGACTCTATCTTACATCCGGCGCAAAGCGGCCCCAAAGCCTTCAGGTTGATACTAGTTTCAGATCGATGCAGTTGTAATTTTCACGCACAGTGCCCACATTGTGTCAGTAACAAATGTACTTGCGCCCATCTGTGCACACATGGTTGTGTTGGTCTTAAAATGAGGGCTGGTCAGATGCAAAATAATTTTAAATAATGTTCTCTGTGCATTTGCTCATATGCAGGCAAATGCAGTTGTTGATGGGACAGGGGAGACGGCAGAGGGTCCGCTGCTCCTGTAGATCATCTGCTCGCACTCTCACTCGGGACACAAGCAAATGTGTTCCTCAGCAGAAAGCTGCTCGCTTCTCCAATTTACCACGTCCATCATTTAAACAGCAGTGTGCCAGCTGCAGGCACACCTGGCTTTTAAAGGGAATGCGAGAGGACACTCAACATTTATGTTGATTGCTCCTTACATTGCACACAGATTGTGCGCTGTTTACTACCAAAAGTGGAGTTAGACACGCCCTAAATACACATTCGCCATGCACTTTAGACCATCCTCTATAGATCATTTAAATAGGAACCTTTGTGTTTACTTTCATTATCTTTCCCCATATGGAAGCCCCTCCCATTGCCCTTTATCTGTGTGTGTGTGTGTGTGTGTGTGTGTGTGTGTGTGTGTGTGTGTGTTTATGAAGGAGGAGCTCAAGGCAGACACCCATCTCGGCTTTTGTCAAGCGTCTCAATTTCCTGTTAAAAGACATCTCACACTGACAAGTAATGACAAGTCTTGTATGTGTGTAGATTTATGTCACACATAATCAGGAATGTCATTTTCATTTGTTTCAATTTTAAGATTAAAATGCATCCACTTCACCCCTCCAATCATTTGAATGGGTTCAAAGAAAACGATCACTGCCGATCCACTGATGCTCCGTCCAGAGAAATGGAAGCTCTGATGAAATTGGGGAGAGAGGCACAAGCCAAAAGAGTAAATATAATAATAATATTCTGCAGCACTATCGTCAGGCTGATATATCACCCAGCCAACAACAGGACAATAGAATTCATGCAGGTTCTAGTCCGTGGTTTTTTCATAAGTGGCCCGAAATATTCTGGTTGTTGTAATTTCAGATCCATCAATGTGGGGGAGGCAACTGAATCCTGCATTTCCCATGATTCAACCAATAAGATGCTATTGGAAATGTTGGTTAGACCCTCCCTGTCTGGTAAATGCATACGTCCTTAAAAGTCGACAGCGGTAGTTTTTAACAACTTTTCTGTTATAAATTTGTAGTATCCAAACACAAACTGGATTGAGCTGGTGACATCACAATCATCAGGCTTATTTTGTCAGACTCCTGCATAGCCTCAGAAGACGTCATACATCTGTTCTCACAGGTGGAATATTCAATTCAAAATACTTTATTCATCCCTCAAGGGGCATTTGAAGGGAAACGCAAAATAGATGAAGAAATTCACAAAAGACTTTTCTTCCACACGTCCTCTTCTCTTTTCCATCCTGCTCTTTCTCTACCTCAGCATGAGCTGACCCTGGTCCAGCCTGGCCTTGTGGAGGCTCAGATAACACAGAGACGCCCTCTCAGTGTTTCCAGTGTTTATCTGCTGCAGCCCAGGCTAAGAACAAAGGGATGCTTATCTCCCCTTCAGTGGTAACACGAAGGACTCTGCTAACTCGACACAAACCCTACAGGCGGGTTATCGGCAGGTTTTTATTTCTAAGATAATAATTAAAACAAATGAGTTACCAATCCTTCTCTCTCACCCTTGGCCGGTAATTTATGCTACAGACAATTATCACCCACACTGCAGTTGTTGTCAGATAGAGAGCCTTTCAGCCTCTTTCAGCTCATTGTTTTGGTTTTACCACCCACAACTTTGCTGTTTTGGTTCTCTCTGCTCTCATCAGTTCAATTTCCAGCAGCGGCAGGCAGCTGTATTCCAGGCTGGTCCATCCAGCAGTTGTAGCTATACCTAAAAGAATGAATGCGCTGTAGTCTGTACATATCCCACGAAATCAATTCCTATGTAATCCATGTAATCATGAACCAGGAAGTATAAAAACAACAAAAGCCCACATTGGGCGGGGTGGTGAGGTTGACGGGTCTGTTTGTTCCCCAGGTGAAACCAGAAGTCAACGTTCATTTGTAGTTATTTTTAACCCAAACAACGACCTTTTAAAAACCTAACTAAATATTTAGTTGCCTAAACCTAAGCAATTTCCAGTGAAGACGGGAGTTTGTTTTGAAAAGATCGTATGTAACGAGCGGATATCGATTGTTGCTGGACTTTCGCAGGAAAACGCAGGAAAAATGAGGAATAACATTTTCGTGAGATATCATAGGAACAGTTGTATGATAGCTCTGCTGAAACCCACAGTTAGCCACACTACACTGTTAGAGTCTAGCTGGTGGAGCATTTAGCAGCTGAAAGAGATATATATCCTCCCGTTAGAAGTTAGTTAAAAAAGCTAAAAAGACACCAGCACCACCAACCAAACACCACTCCAAATGAAGGATAGCGTTGCCCTGTGTGTGCTGGATGTGTAGGCACAATTATAAGGCAATAATATGTCATTGTTGTGTTTACAGCTTGCTCAGCTTTTTCCACATAGCCAACAAAATCAATGACTGCAGCTCTAAAGCAGGATGGCGTGCTAAAGGTGGATGCAGGCTGGAGCTGCACAGTGCATATATCCTTCTCTAAACACCAGTGTTCATCAGCATTCAACTGATATGTTCTGGACAACAGAGTTACCAAGCTGCCAGTTCCAGAAATATATTTAGTCATCCCGCAATTCTCAACTGTAAGACAGAAGCCTGCTGGATGGTTTAATAATATGGTATGGTTATGATTCATGTCATTAGTTATTAATATCTCACCTTTAAGACCACCGTTTTAGCGTATTGGTTGGCTCAATCTCTGCAATATCATTTTAAGCTCAGTGATGTTGAATAATGGAATGCTTCATAATGGAATTTGTAATTGACCTCCTAAATGTGTTTGAACAGCTGACTGCTCACTACTCATGACTAATGATGTTGTTGTTGGACCAGTTTCAGGCCAAAGTCAAAGTGCAATGAGTGTCTGAAACAGCTTTTTGATCTAAAACTCTTGTTGTTTATTTTTGCGGTTAACACTCAGTAATATCATATCTAAATTTCAGTAGGACAATATCTGGTGTTTATATATTCATATACAAAAAAAGGTTACGAAAAACGTCTCCTTGTGCTTTTGCAAATGGCTTCTTGACATGTCAGACGAGTGGACGTGTCGCACATGAAACACCACGGCCGTGTCACCATGTGGCGTAAAGAGGCGACCCTCCGCTCGCTCTGTGATCACAGAAGAGAAATAGTCCTAGGCTCAACAGAGGGCGCAGAAACAAACAAGGTGGCTGCTGGACATGATCAAATAATACAAACATGAAAATCATTTTCAGTTTCCATTTTCACACGGTGCAACAAAATGCAGGTGATAGCGTTCTTGACGTCTTGTGTGGTTCACATATATGTCAGCCTGCTCATCCCCATTTACCAGTTTACTGCCTCGCTGACCTTTTTTACAGGTGAGTCCCTTCTGCTCTCTATCAGCGCTGCTCAGTCACACACTCAATTATCTCTCTCTCTCCCTCTTTACTAGGACCACGTGAAGCCTCTTATTTTGAAGAGTCTTGCTATTAAGAAATCCATCCCATCTCCGTGGAGCCTACAAGCAACATGGCGGCCTCTCTTCGAGACAGCCAGCTCTTATAAATCAACATAGCTGAGATTTATGTTGGCTGCATATTGGTGAGCATCTATCAGGCTCTCACAGAAGCGATGCAGGGGGGCGGGGAGGTGAAGGAAGACAGAGAAAAGGAATCTAAAGGAAGGAAGATATAAAAAGAGAGAGGAGTGTTGAGTGGGGAGTCAGCTGAGATTAGAAGTAGCAGGCAGAGAGATGGATGGGGAGAGGGTGAAAAGGAGGTGCCAGGTTGTGACAGAGAGCCATGCATATAACCTAAGAACAACCCCACACACATTATCCTGGCTCCTCCCAGATATCGCCGAGACATCAGCGGCTACCAACCCGGCTCCACCGACCCGAAGATCTCGCAGGTGGGGTCTAGACCGTGAACCATAGACTGTGTATAAGAAGTGGACGTAGTAATCTTTAAAGTCTTTTGATCAGTGATGAAATCAGGAAAGGTCTTGGTGCGACAGTAAAACTGTCTCTGAGTTTTTACCACAGAAAGATCAGTCTGGGTTTGTCTTTCTTAATTTGTATTAATTTCTTCGTGTAGTAATCGTCAGGGTAAAATTTATGAATAATTTTAAAGGACACTTTTCTAAACGTATTAAAGGTATTTATGAGGAAGCATCCAAATCAATATCATTGATTGACAAACTGATTCCAACATGCAAACATCTGGAATAAAGTCTGGTACAGCTCTAATATTGTTTTAAAGATGTAGTGAGGAAGAAATTATTCTGGCGAGTCAGCTGGGTTGTTGTGTCTACTTTCTTATATTTAGTGAAACATTTGCACCAGTTCGTTACAGTGGGTCCTGGATTGGCACCAAACACTGGTCCTGAATGTAAAACGTGGGTTGCAGAATTGTTTAAAATGAACGTGACTGGGCTCTTTGTAGAGCAACACATCATGCTCTTCATCGTACGCTCCTCCTCGCGGTAATGAAGATGTAAGGAGCTGGTCATGTTGAATTGTGTATCTTGAATTAGGAAATTTGACAGGCAGAGCTGCGGTCTGGCACTGGTTGCATGAGTAACAAGAAGTGTTTGGTATTGGTGAGGAGCCACGCAGCTGTGACACTCTCAGGCCTTCACTCTCGGGGATTGTCATGAATGGGACACATCGGGACAATGCTCTTGGTTTGTATCTTGTCGCTCTGTGAAGACCATCTGGGGATCAGGCTCCGAGGTATTGTCCCTGCACAGCGGACATGGTGCGTATCTCAGCCTTGTGTCCCCAAAGCCTCTAAAATGTCCCACCTGTACATGTCCTGTGGGCTTTGTCTCTGAGGTGAACATCAAGAAGTCTGGGGTGTCCGGTGTCCTGCATGCTACAGCAATGCTGAGGAGCAACTTTTATTTGTCATGGTTTCAATCACACACAGAGCCAGAATCATGTCAGTGTGTCACCGCTATCAAAGAGTGCTGCTTCGAATACAAAACAATAACATGCATGGACGAATGGAGAACAGAAACTGTAATGATATAGACATTTTTTTACTCTGTGCATGAAGACTTTTAAAAACATTTTTATTCCTATCCACAAACATTTAGCGCACAGAGAGTGTTTGATTTGTGAACCAATGACGATTGAGGAGCCAGCGAGGAACAGAGGAGGCCGCAGAATAATCGCATTTTGAAATATCAAATTAAACTCCTCATTTTAGCTGACCCCATATGTTTGACTTAATCTTCTTTTGAAGGAAACTAAAGTGAATGGTGTTCACTGGAGAGCTCACTCATCACCACACGACCGGCGGCTCCATATGCTGCAGTGCTCCATCTAATTACACCGCTGTGCCGAGGCCCGCTTAAATTCAATCCAAGAGGAGGTGCGGATAAACGCAACGAGGTCGGATAACAAAGTGGTGAATTTAGAAGAGAAACACAAGGCAGCAGTGAACATTGTGCTGCCTAAAGATATGCTGTACAGTCATACTTGAGTCCAAGCAGCAAGTTATACACATTTGAAAAAAGAAATCTGTTAAAACAGAGTGAATGCTTTACGTGTTTGTCTTCTTTTTTTCTCTTTTTCTGCATTCATGACCCCTCCTTCTATTGGCTCATTGTACAATAATCTCAAAGATCTCAAATTAAAAAAACAAACACCCTTTCAAAATGACAAATGATGTTCATTCCTCCCACTGAACGTTATTTAAGTGTGATCATGCTGAGAAGAGTGTTTGTCAGGATGCGGTGTTTGCAATGTTATGTGCTCTAGCTAAAAGCGTGATTGTATGTCATGTTGCATGTCTGTCCAAAATATCCTTGTGTCAGAAATTTGTGTGAAATTGTCATAATTAGCATATGAAATATTGAGTGTTTTGTGAGTTCACAGTGACCAACTTAATCAGATCAGCTCATCCTCGAGTCCAGGCTGACGTTTGTTCTAAATTTGCAGAAATTCCCTCCAGGCATTCCTGAGACATCACGTTGAAGAGAGAGGGATACAACGAGGGACAACAGAGATCTGAACTCAACTGGACTGCAGGACCTCGATAGGAACACTGCACTAAGTTTGAAAGTTAGTGACAAATGAATTATTTGTCATTGATGGCCTCCTGTGAAGAGTCGTTTTACATACTGAACCATTTCTTCTTCATGTCAGTGACAGTAGGACCCTCAGGTGACACAGCATTACCAGAACCTCCTTATTTGTCCTCATCCTTGTGTTTAGCAGCTCCCTTAATTCTGATGATGACGCTGTTGAAAATGATAGATTTTCTTTTATGGATCTCTGAGAGCAGGACGTCAATATAGGACACATGGGGCAGGATGCGCATCCTTATATGGTATTATTGGGACCTTCATTCTGCTAATTTACTCTCATTTGCCATTCAACAAGTTAACTCGTTATCCGAGGTTAGGAGCGTTTGCTGAGTCTGATGTGGCGTGCTGGTACGAGCCAACCATTATCGAGTTAAGATAATAATACATTTTTTTTGTATAGTGCTTTTAAAGGTACTCAAAGGCACTTTACATGGTAAAAACAGACATAATAAAAGCAATAACAATACCAACAAGGTAGATAGATGACATAACAGCCGAAAAAGAAAACAAAAACATACAATATTAGCATCACAGGTTAAAAGCAGATTTTAATAGATGAGTTCTAGGTCGAGTTTTCAAAGTGGTGAGTGACGGAGATAAGAATACCAAAAAGTTCTTGCATGAGGTCCGATGTACTTAGACACACAGAAATAGACGTAACAGCTAAGAACAAGGACAACAAAGCTGGACATAGGGGGGGGGACGGACAGGACTATGTACTCAAGTATGTAGAGGAATATATTTTAGAAACCAGAGGATCAGCAGGACCAGACACACAATGTTTCTCTGGTGTCGTACCGGTTGTTTTCACCCAGTCAACTCATTTCAGTATGTGAAGGAAAGGGCCTGTCATGTGACAGGGTTAGAGATTCTTAGCCTCCAGCGCTGCTGAGCCAGTTAACCTGGAACAGATCTGTGGCCGAGAGCAAGACACAGAGACAGCCGCCGAGAAAAAGGAATAAACAAGAGAAATTGTCAGTGGGGGCTGGTGTGAGAGATGGACACGGAGAGGGGAAGCAACAGAGAAGGAATGGGGACGATCGGGTGAGAGATAAGGAGAGGTTGACAGGCAGAGAGAGGAGCTGAGGAAAAGAAAGAGGTGGGAGTCAATGAGGAGGTTAAACTCTGCTTTTGAACCGTTCTAGATCAACTCCTTTCATCTCGGCATCGAGCCGCCGCAGTAGGTCTGCATGGGTTCTGAACAATCCGGTCAAGCATATAGAGGGGGGGGGCAAGTCCCAGTTTTGGGAAGCAGGTCTGTGGATGCCTCGAGGCGTAGAGTCTCCTTCACCACTGTTTAAGGGCCGCACTAATCATGTGCAATGTGATAGTCCCCCCCCTCCACGTGGATGTTGGCCCCTAAACAGACTGTGACAGAGGGGCCTCTCTCTGCAGCAGCTCAGCACACCTGTGCTGCTGTGGGTGGAAAGGAGGAGCCCAGACTTCGAGTTCATGGTCGATTGAAAAAGACCAGACCAGAGCAGAGATGACGCTGACACAATGCTGACTAGCCAGTGGCTAGTCCGCTAGTTAGCTTAGCTGACTTTCCAAGTGCAAACCAGTCATACAAGCCTGCAGCTACGCTAACACTAACTAGCCCGACGACCTTCCAAGATCACGAACGAACGATAACTACCTGTGATTTACACCCAACGGTGTTCACTTCATCCCAGTGTGTGTGTGTGAGTGTGTGCGTGTGTGTGTGTGGCGTTGCTCCCTCCTGATTACAGCACTCAACTTACCTGCTCCTGTCTGCACACCTGCCAGTCCTGCTCTGGTTTCCCATCAACTCATCTCCAGATCACCAACAGTTGGTAGTCTCTACGTCTCGTCCTCTCAGTGTGATTTATACGAACCACGTGTCCTCTTGTGCGTTCAAGATCACCACTTGTCTGCAATGCCCAGGAATGTTTCGAGGCAGCTAAATCCACAGTATCCTCGTTCCCCTTATTGAGACAAAATTCTGAAGTTCTTATACAGTATATGTTCATATTTAAACCATGTACCTAAATTGATTTAATAGTAAAGCATTCATTATTGGACTTTGCTCTCCCCATAAATCATCATAAACCTCTGCTAAATATGACCTGATACCCAACTGTTTTGGAGCATGTTGCTGCTATCACTGCAACACACAAATATGTTCTGCTTTACTTGGATATTGGTTGAAGAGAAGACACTTTTGGACCCGCAAGTCTCCGTTCATATATATGTGAGGAGAAGTTAAATAGTGGTACTGTCAGCGACTTTTGGGAAAACTTTTCAACTCCTTTGACTTGATAATGTATGTAAACTAAATGAATACATAACAACCCACTTAAAGGGACAGTGTGTCGAATGTAGTGGCGAATGTAGTGGCAACTACATGTAGGGACAGTGTGTCGAATGTAGTGGCAACTTACCATATTTGGAATGCGTAGGAGTGATGTAGAGACGCTGTATATGTCTCTGATAGCAACCTGTCATCACAGTAGCCCCGCCCTAAAGCATCCCCTGCTTTATGGTCTGTTTGACTCTAAATGGACCATAATTTACTAAATGAACATCATGCTGTATTGAAGAAGATTTGAAACTAGAGATTGAGACCATAAACTCATGTTTACAATGTTTACTGAGGTAATAAATCAAGAGAGAAGTAGAGTCATTTTCTCATAGACTTCTATACAACCAGAGGAGTCGCCATCTGCTGGTCAGTAGAGAGACTGCCAGTTTTAAGTCACTTCAGTATTGGCTTCACTCGGCAGAACCGGAGATTGCCGTCTGGGTGCCGGCATAAGTGTGGGCCAGCCTGGCCCCCTCAGTCGAAGACAGCACATAGCTGAACGCTGCCTGTGTCTTTTGTCAATTTCATGAACGTGATGGACGGTGACTAGTGTTCCTGCTCACCTGGTCAGCGCAGTTGTGATGCGATGATACAAACAGAGGGGGCAGCAGTCAGCAAGACATCCTAAGGTGTCTTGAAGGTCTTCAGCATCATTGGATTATCTTTATACCACAAAACTGTGTTACAATTACAAGTGCTATATGAGTGCTGCCCAGCAGCTGCTAACAGCAAACGGCTAATGCTAGCTAGCGCTCCTCTTGCTGATTTCCACATGGATTTGTTGCTCAGGATGTAGCATTATAAGGGAATAGACAAGGTTTTTTAACCATAGCTGTGTACTACAAGTTTGCACATGTGCAGTAGGGATCTGGCAAGATGTGCGGATCTGATGTGACACTGATGAGCCGATGAATGATATAATCGTGTGATATCCAGTATATTAGGCTGTATTGGAGGGATTTACGATACAGGTATAGAGACAACTCTAATTTCGATAAAGGTGTTTGCTCAATTTTCTCACATATGTTCTAGCTCCTCGCCCTCCAGTGTAGCCTCAGATACCTCACCCTCACGAACCTTTACACGGCCGTCATCAGAAAAGGCCTCATTGTTCTCGCAACTGTGACATGTGCGTACGTGAGCCTGCAGTGTGGGTGCTGTGAGACCGTCCTGTCCGTAACTTCGGACTCATGTCACACTCAGCATCTGTTGTCCGGCATCAGAGGAGCAGCGAGTGGGTGAGCCAACACGTGTCCACCATTGTTGGAGCCAGTCAACTCACCACAGCCACTCTTCAAGCCTACTTACTGCTCACTCTCTCCAATGCTGATACTGCACTACACACAGAACACAGACACACACAGGATTCAACCCGCTCCCTTGACAAACAGCAATAACGGTGCTTTACATTCCACACACAGGCATCGTGCATGGAGGAGAACACAATAATGAGTTAACTAGGAGAAGTTCGCACATTAATAATTCTCCACACAACAAAGCCAGAGGAGCCCCTTTATCGGACCCCGAGGTCAGAGTTGTGTGTGTGTGTGTGTGTGTGTGTGTGTGTGTGTGTGTGTGTATGCGCAGGCATGCCTTTGCTGTATGCTATCCTGAGTCTCCTGTCCCTTTGTAAATCCATGCAGGATCTGTACCTGCAGCAGTCTCACACACACACACACACCAGCACTTTGTCCAAGACACGTGAGCTGCTTATCAACGACAGGGTTGTCAGTTTGACTGTCCTTCCGAACCTCATTATTGATCATAAGGTGAAGAAAACAAGTCACGGTGTAGTATTGCATGCAGTCATGTGTTTCACTGTGTGATATGGTGACCGAGCAGTCTAAAGATTGAATGGCTGATTATATAGCCCATATGTACTGCCTCCATACACTGCAGAGGAACATGACCACAATTGACCCTTTGTTAAGTCCCGCCCCTCTTACGCAGACTGGCCAATTGTAGCAGGGCATCGGTTGGCTCTGACCAGGGACTGATAACTCTCTATGTAAAAACCTGGGCATTAGCATAGTACTTTAGCACATCATTAACTAGCTTTAGCCTCTCTATGCTATGCTAGCCATAGAAGGTATGCTAAATGTATACTCATGCTGCTTTTGCTTTTTAATGATTGTAATAATTTAATGTGAATAAAGACCCAGCTTTACAGGAACACTGTTGTTCCTTAATATCATTGTCTTCTGTCTCGACCTCCAGGTGAGGTGGTGGTTCACTTTTACACTGTGATCTGTAGCTTTAGCTTCTATCTGTATCTTTTTAACCTGTTTTCACTGCTGAATCAGTTTGACATCCTGGATATATCATTCAGACACATATTGCAGACACTCCTGTCTGCTTCTCCATGAAATCCATTCGATGATATTTATTCAGGGGGTGCAGTTAGTGACAGCATGGGCTCAAAGGTGACGTAGCTCTGACAGCTTGACGGAGTATCAGCGGGGGGGGGGGGGGCCTTAGCCAAGGGTCAAATAACTTTTAAAATGTTCTTCCGAATAGAAATGCTATTAATTTGCATTGTCATTCATTTAAAACATAAAAAGATGATTGCCCCTGTGACTAATTTAAAGCAGCCCTCATTAACATTCTTTTCATAGATCAACTAACAATGTGTTCAATGTGAAAGGGATCACTCGCCGTGACAAATCCACAAAAATGATCATCAACTCTGCAGCTCTACAGTTTTCTGCCTCTTTTAGGTCATTGTTTTGGTTTTCGTGCCCACAAACGCTTATAAACCTGTTTGCGGTTTAGTCTCAGGAGCTGATAGAGTTCTAATGTGGCATTGCTCTGTTTCTGCTGAATGTGTCAATAACTAATGACATTTCGGCCAAAATTACATTATCACCAACTCTGCAGGACAATGGCTGTCAGCTGTCCATTCATGCTGCTTATTCTCCGAGCTGTCAATATATTGTATCTAGAAATGATAATGAATTATGGCTGCTGCTGTCCAGGAGGATCAAATCAATGCAGTCTTCAAATTAGCTTCATCCTGTCTGCTCTAAAAGCACTCCTGGATATAATGAGAGTCCTCCGAGTGGAGCTAAAGTGAGCACACAATGAAAATCTATGAATTAAATTTAATCCCAATCGCTTCAGTGTAATCGTCAGTGCAAACACACAGGATGAAGAATGGGAAAACATGAGCCATCCTTCTCATATTTAGGTCAGTTTAGCTTAATGGACTGGGACCTACATGCTTGCCTCTACCATTTGCATGAATTCCCATTATGAGAGAAAAAGATTGCCTGGTTGCACATTTATGTCTCAGTTATCAAATCAATTAGTCAGTGAGGTGTGTGACCTGTTACTGGTCCTAAGAGGACTTACCTAATGGCTCGGAACACAGGTATAGTGTAGTATTTATTCATGAAACAAGACAGACGGTGCCAGGCCTGCATATCCATATGCGTAGCTGTTTCACTGCTGCTTTTCTTTGCCTTCTTCTTCTTTGGTTTTTATAAACAAAGTTAAGTTTAGGGTCTGCCCCTCCTGCAGAGGAAGTTCTTTTCATGGACTTGTTCAATTTTGCCACAACTTTGCTCCACAAGTGGTCTGTAGCAGAGCTGGGCAAAGATGATGCAATGAGGCATGTAAATTGAGAAGACCAAGCAGCACAATATTGTCTTAGCTATAAAGACGTTATTGTACAGAAGTTATATAAGTTATATAGAAGCAGTTTTCTTTTTTAAAAAGGAATCAAATTTGATGCAGCAGAACCAGAAATATCATCTTTCATTCCCCACATTCTTCTTCCTTGTCAATACCTGGCGCTAACCCACAATGCAACTTGACTACTGACAGTTCTACATAGTGAATTCCCCTTCTCTCAGACTCTGTGACAAAAACACCGAAACATTCTGCTTCATAATAATGACAGATGTCTGCTAGGCTGTTTTATGGATAGCATTCAACGCTATGGGTTGGTCATGATATTGTGTACTTCCCTCTGGTCTGTGACTCCAGTCTGACTTGAGAGCAGTCATGTGACAAGATTCTCCATCTCAACAGCAACAGCTAATGACTCTGGCTGCTAGAGAATCATTGATTTCTCTCCTGCACTGCCCCAGAGGCTGCTGGTCCCTGTCCTGTCCAAATGCTCCAAGATAGGCCGGGGCCACTCTGCAGCCACGCTGTCACAGCTAATGCTCGGGGACTTTCTGACGAATTCTCCTGTCGCTTTAATTATGCAGCCATTCACTCAGCAGCTCATTCAGTGTGTCCACGCCTGAACTGAGAGAACATAAACATGAGTGTAACGGGGCAACCCGATAGCTGAGCAGTTAGGGCGCATGCCACATGGGCGCTAATTCCCTGAGCGCCGAGTCCTCAGGTAAAATCCCAACTAGCCTGACTGCTTGCTGCATTCCCCTACTCTTTCCTCACTCTTTCCACTGTCACTATTAAAAAAAGCAGTGGTGGGCCATCAGGGTCAGCAAAGCCTTCTCTGCTGGTCTAGCCAGAATCACAAAGTTATAGCTATTTTATAATTTAATGATTTTTCATAAATACACTACATGTATTCTAAACATTTTTCCCATTCACTTATTATCTCATTGCACAGCTACTGTCTTCCTCAGTTGCTCTGCTTCCAGTGCAGCTTGTTTTAAGTAGAGCTTTTATCCAATCAGATTTCACCTCTGTGTCTCTAGGTAAGAACAGAGGCCCGAGGCCTGCAGACTGTTGGGCGCATTCTTGTCAGAGCCTTCTAGCTGGCCTAGCCATACGTGATTGGTCAGTGGGCTAGCATGACATGTTGGGCGGTGACAATCCCAATATCTGCTGCCTCTGTCGAGGCCATTTTCAGTCCTCAAAACATATTCAAGAAATACAACTGGGGAGGCCCGACTGTCATCACTGGCGTCCATGAATCGAGAAGGACTTCTTACTGGAACTGAACCAATGTACAACCGCGGCATTAAACTCTTTGTTAACAAAGAAAGGAGGATGGACTTTGTTTTTAAATATG
>NW_022280144.1:471545-504162 GCF_004355925.1 Anarrhichthys ocellatus
ATATATATACATAATCAATCAAGTTGTTGTCTTTTAATAGCTTTGCTTGGTTACACTGACATTCTGTGACTGTTCTTCCTTTTTGTGGGCTTCACCAGAGCTTTGTGTACATTATAGCCCAAACCTGAACGCTCTGCTATACCAAATTGTGAGAAAACGGAAAATCCAGAAAAAAGTATTTCCTATATTTTAAATACAAAATACATGTATTGTATTTTGTATTTTTATTTTAATACATTTATTTGAGGGGTATTTTGTATTTTGTATCAAAATACATTTTGATGTATTTTTGCCCATCTCTGCTTGTATGCTTGTAATGAGCGGAAACTTGACCCCTGACACATCCAAAACTCGACTGCAGAGTAATGAAATTACGAGGATCGTCCAGCGATCTTTCACATCGATTAGCCCAAAGTGCAAGCTCACTAGCGTTTCCTCTAACCTCGCCTCCCAGCTGTTCACTCTCTGACTCATTTACATTTACGGAAGCACAAAAACGATTCTGGATTCAGCTAATAGTGAATCTTGCAATGATTTCAATGAGGACTATTCCGGTGTTCGCACTGGGAAGTTGAGTTTACCTAAAAAAAAAAACATTCCGCTGATTTACAAACGTCTCTTTGTAAGTCAATGGGGAAATCATTTTTGGGCCCCAATGGCATCTTGCGGCGGACCCGGAAATTGTAACTCCACCTTTTGGCCACTATGTAAACTTTGCTTCAAAGCCCGGCGCTTCTTCTGCTTCTTCTTCTAAAGCTATACTTATCTATTACTAACCTTTAGCTGGCCAGCTAATACAACACATTGGATACACTCTGTTCCTTTCCTTTTTCCACAGAACATTCTGTAACTGCTTGCATGAAAGTGCATGCATGGATTGTAGACAATTAGCCAGTCAGAGAAAGAGAGACATTGTTTAACCAATTGATGCACAAAGTGGGTCAAAAGAGACCTGAGAGAATGATTTTGTTTTATATCTTTGCATGTTTTGCATTTGGACACGCAGATGTGGAAAGTATGAATTGGTCTTAATGCTCTTGGCAGCAAACTGTTGACCTGTAAAAAAAAGAAAAATAGAATACAGTTGCTTGACCTAACTATAGTGGGGACAGATCAAGCCAGACATACTGGCCATAATGAAACCATCCAAATCCATGGAGGTGTATTGCTCTGAATTTGGATTCAACAACAACACGCTCATGGTCAGTTACTTGCCAAAACATGGGAAAGGCTGCTGTCCTCCTGAGCAGCATGTTTGATGACAAAGCGGATTGCTATCGCTGGGCCCGCTGGAGGGAAGGGAGGCTTTCATCCACAGAGACCGCCAAAATCAACACTAAATGAAAGTTCCTTGTTGTAGCTTTAATAACATACTTAATGAATAAGTTACATTAAATGTAGTTCTTTTTACTTTAACATAACACAGCAATATAAATGAGTCTGAATTAGAGAGATCTGCCAACTAAATGTTTAAAATGAGTGCTTCCACATCTGTCTAATGTACATTCATACTGATCTCTGCAGCACTCACAAAGAACAGATGTCTTTGAAAATGCGCTGACTATGAGAAAAGGCAAAATCATTGAGCCCGAAAAATGAACAACTAAACAGTACCAAGACTTAAACTCAGATGTTGTATAATTATGTGATGTGATGGTGATTTCCTTCACATAACTCGGGTACAGTAAGTGCGCAGACACTGGGCTGGATGGAGGCAGCTCTCCGGCTGCTGCGGCCCACATCGTCAGTGCGGCGTGAACCGTGACGTCGGATGTCTCTTGGCTCCTCTAAACCAGCAGCAGCACCACACAGGGCTATTGACTGACCCAATTACAGCAGTCACATGAGGAAGAACACCCCACAGTTAGCTCATTAGTCTCTGGAGTCTCTCTGCAGCTCGTTCAGTCTTGCTCTGCCTCCACGTCTCCTGCTGTTTTATAATGTACAGTCAATTACTAAGTCATGTTTTATTCATTTAGTGCAGTTTGAGGATTTTCTATTTTTTTTATGAAGGGTGGGACGAGTGCTTTCAGATATGCTGGCATGTCTTTCAGACCGGCATGTTTTTTTGAAGCTAGAAAGATTCATGTTTATTATGTGAATGTAATCCAATGCAACCATCACTGTCATTGTGCATACCCTCATGATTTTCTATTTCCATAGCTACACTCCTACATTCATTGTAATCAGACAGGGTGAAATAACAAGACGATATTCATTTGTCCACCATGAGAGATGTTACTGTTTACACCAGGATGCTTGTCCCTGTAATGCCTCTTTATGGATGAGACCATTGTGGATCATGTTGGAGATAGATGAGTACGACTTCTTTAATGCAGTGTTGCAATTTCCCATTCATTTTTCCAACAGTATGATGGAATACTTTGACAGGTAAATACTTTGTTGAATTAAGCAATAGATCAAATTTGGTGTCTGTTTCTTTTTATGAACAACTGCTCTGTTGATTTTGAAGAAAATGTACCATATCAGGAAATATATCGATCTCCAGATATATCTGGTTCAGTCAGGAACACACGCGTCATCGATTTTAAACATTTATTGCAACAAAAGAAAATACAGTTGAACTTGGCGATGATGGCTCCGCTCTTTGAATGCTCCCCGGATTAGCCAGCAGCTACCGAGCTAAGACGGGGAGCACCGAGCTATAACCCCCACGGGTTTACAGGAATGAGCCAGAAGTACATTTTTAAATACATTTCAACCATTTGCCAGAAGATGAACTAAAAAAGGGTGGAGGGTGGGGTGGTGGAGGCGAAGCTTCGCCGGCCGTGCGGTCTGTACCAGCGTAGATGTAGAATGAATCAGTGAGGAGGGAGTCATATTTAAATAAACCTCCTTGAAGTGAGAGTGGGCTGTGATTGGTGCGTGGCCGATTGGAGCTACGATTCAATCGGCTGGCTGTCAGTTGGTTACAGCTGGGGGCGTATGACTTCCGTGTCCTGCATGACACGTGTCCTGCGTGTCCTGCTAGCTTCATTTGTTTGCTGCTGTACCTATACACCATACTCAGTGTTTTACCGACTGAAAGCTTCCCAGTAGAACTACACGTTCACTGCCGACCGAAGACGTCTCATCTAATTTAACATGTAGACTCTGAAGAACATAACACAATCAGCTGAATTGATATGGTTCCAAACATACAACTAAATTGCATTCTCAATTACGTTTGGAGGGAAATGTATTTCCTCCCGTATTATGGTCACATTTTTAAACACGTGGGCAAAAAAAAGCTTCAAAACGACTTGGTTATGTTGAGTAAAAGATCATGGTTTGGCTTAAGTTTGTTTGTCTATATCGTTAAAGGTTTAGCGTAGCGATAAAATAAGCGACATGGACAACAATCTCCTGGGCGCCCTGTGTTTGTTTGACCCACCCATCCACCCAGACCTCTTCACTACGCAGACTTTCATGGGCTATGATTACAAACACAGTTGGATGTCAAAAACAAACATAATCCAGGAGAGAATATGTTTGCAGCTTTATTGTATGGGTACGTACTTTTGTAAGAGACCAGGCTGAAGCCAGGCTGACCTAGGAGCCCTTTTACACTTAATCACCTCATGTTCTTTACACATCCATCTCTGTCCTTTTGGTTACACTAAAATTAGCTGTTTGTTCTCTGTCTCATTAACCGTTGGACATTATTACACTGTCGAATCCATTTCATTCAATTAAGAAGAACTCCCTGGTCTTCCTCAAACTGTTTGTTCTTAACAATGTTCTGGTGTCAAAATGTCACCAGAGACCTGGTGTGTGTAGGAATGTTTGAAAAAACAAGCTTTTTACGGTTAAAGCAACAAAGAGAACCACTCCAGAGACTTCTACACATACGATCAGATACATCTGATCTCTGATCAGTTCAACCACTGAATGGTGTGTATGTGAGTTAGAGCTGTGAAGAAGTTCACCAAACAGCTTCACGTGCATCACCACCTTCTGCTGACCCTCATTTATATGTAGCCATAACAACCAAGAGGGAGCATAATCACATTTGTGATTCAGACGCATATATCTGGAAAAGTGAAAATAAATTTCATCTGGATTTTATATAAACACCAGACACTTGAAATGACAAATGGGGCACTGTGGTGGGACTCTATCTTGTTTTAATACCTTTGTTATCTCAGTTATTATAATACTACATATTCCGAAATGAATTTGTTTTATTATTTTCCTACAAGCTGTCGACCCACTGCGACCTGGGGCAGGTGGTGCTTTAGTAGGAGTACCTCTGCCACCACAGTTCAACTCTCTGCCTGAACTGTTAATGACTTGCCAGTGGAGGCGCTGTTTACCAAAAACAAACCATATTGAATGCTGTTTAATTAATATAACATCTGGGAGCAAATTTTTCATTTTTTAATATTTTAAATTAATAAAGAAAAGTCCTATATTCCGTCATCTATTATTCCATTATTTTTTCCTGATATTTTAGGTTTTCAGGCCACTGACCATGGTTTTTATCTGACGGGTTGGAAGTGAAAGCCTCCTCACCGCTTCACCATCACCAGTGTCAAGGCCTTTGAAATAAATAATGTCTATGGCTCCCTGGGGAAGATCCATGAATACAATCTATTGGCTTTTGTCCTATAAATGGATTCCATTGGCAGGGTCAGCACCTAGGACCTTTCAATCATTAAAGTTAAACATTTGCATTTCTGAAACTATAGCTCAAATATCACATAAATGAATGATACAATCAATAATAATAAAAACCTTTTGGATAAGTTGGCTGAGAATTCTACGCTGTCAGTAGTTTTGCATCTTATTTGTATCATATGAGGCAAATGTGGATGTGAAGCCTGTGTTGATACTGTTCATCATTACATTATTCCATCTAGAAAAAAAATCACCAAATACTGCAGACCTGACCTTTGCCCCCCTTTCTCCTCTAAATGGATACTTCCCTGCAGCTTAATGGACTCATCTCCCTCCAACATTCACACACGTACACACAAACATTCACTTGCCTTGCCAGAAAGGCCACAGTCAGCCAGTGCAGGTCACTGGCCCCTGGGCAGGTTTAATATTTATGGGTGGCTGCAGCTTTTTTCTCATCTCAGCTTGACAAAAATGATCAGCATCTCAGGCACTCTGCCTGTCAATCCAGCAGCTCCACACATCACATCAGCTGCCATCGCAGTCAGCCCTGTAGGATGTCGCTGTGATGAGCCGCCGGGATGTCACCCGCAGATGGCCAATGAGCTGGGCTTCCTCAGTGAAGGAGAAATCACTCTGGATCCAGAACCACAGTTGCTCCAGCCTGACATCTGCAGCAGTGATGGACGGACGGACGGATATAGGTGATATGTAAATGATCAGAATTCTAATGCAGTCTTTGTTTGTTTGTCCTACAGCTTCAACACTAAGAACAGCTAAAATCCTGATTATGTGCGATCTTTGGCTGTTGTTGTGTATTACTGTGCATCCTTCACTGGGTTTTCCAAAGCTGGCAGTCTCACCAGCCATCTTGTAGATTAAATAAACAGAGGAACAAAGCCATGATGTAAATCTACACTCCATCAGCTAATGGTCTGACGAGCCTCTGAGGACAACGGCCAATATTTCTGGAGGCTTCCGGTGTAGCCAACTCATATCCCTGACAAGACTTCCTCTTCCATGCTTCCATGTTTACGGTCTGATTAGCAATTTGAGACGTGAGAATGTTGAAATACAACGTCTACTGCTAATCTCTATGAAGATATCTGCATAATGAAGATACATGAATGAGGGTTTGCGCTATTAAATGCAGGTTAGACATTATTAGGTTAAGACCTTTGCTGGGAGGACATTTTAGTATCCGGACCTCTTTGAGTTTTGATTGAATACCACTGCGGTGACCTTTTAGATTGTACATCATAAAGTTACCTTAAGTTTCTGCACATTTAGCATGCAAGTTGACCGTTGTGTCCTGCATTCTCAAAAAGCAGGGCATGTCGTATAGAATAGAGACACAGCAGCACTGATCTCAAGCAAAGTAATCTCAGTAAAAATTGATCATTTGCCTTGGAGTTCAGGAGGTCAACTCTGTGGCCTGAGAGGTGAGGGAGGTTATAGAGGAAGGAGAATCCTGACAAAAGCAGGCGGGTCAATGAGCTTGGTGGACCTCTAATAATAAAACACATGGCAGGTTCTTATACATGTTCATGTTCGGATATGAAAGTGATTCCTATATACAATAATATTTCTGAGATTGCAAAACAATGGATCATATGGTGGATGGTTGGTTCAACACAGGAGACAGCTGTTTGTGTCCCGTGTGAAAACAAAAGTCAACGTTGACTTATTTTAATCTGTAACTTAAATTATGTAACAAATATACTTATTTCAAGCCAAACCATGATGTAATTATTGAAAATAACCAAGTAATTTAGTTTTGTTTCAATTTACAACATTAAGCATGTGTTTAAAACTGCAACTGCAATTTGCAACAAAATACGTTTCCCTCGGAACTTAATTCTGAATGCCGTTTAGTTGTAAGGGAATGTCATTTAGTAGCAGATACGTTCTCTTCCATTCATGCAGCACTGCAGGTAAATTCCTTCAGGTGAACTGAGCTGAGTTGTCACCCAGCTGTCAGTTTAACACAGCGGGACCAACTCTTGGCTGGCTAAGGAAAGCACTCTTCATGAAAGTGACTGACTCACCTACTCATTGGTTTGCTCCCAAGGACAAATAACAATGCTTTGCTAATTTGGTGTCAAAGTGCAAAAGTATTGCCAAAATAGTGTTCTTTGAATATAGCCTTGTTGGATCACTCTCAGATGAATGGACCAAATATGTAAATCATGTCACAGCCAGTGGCAGCACAAAGCTTGATTTTCTACAACAGTAAACCTGCCAATTGACATGTCAAAGACTACGCCCAACATGTCAAACTAAAGATCTGATTGGTTGAAGACTATGACAATCAACAATATCGTCCCCGTTCACTTAAACTGCACATGGATGCACCTGAGACTCTGCAGGCCTCAGGCCTCTCTTCTTACCTAGAGACACAGAGGTGAGATCTGATTGGATAAAAGCTCTACTTAAAACAAGCTGCACTGGAAGCAGAGCAACTGAGGAAGACAGTAGCTGTGCAATGAGAAAATAAGATAATGGGAAAATATTTAGAATACATGTAGTGTATTTATGAAAAATGATTAAATGATAAAATAGCTATAACTTTGTGATTCTGTCTAGGCCAGCAGAGAAGGCTTTGAAGGCCCTGACGGCCCACCACTGTTTAAAGGATATATCCAGGATGTCAAACTGATTCAGCAGTGAAAACAGGTTAAAAAGATTAAGTTAGAAGTTAAAGCTACAGATCACAGTGCAAAGGTGAACCACCACATCACCTGGAGATCGAGACAAAAGACAGTGACTTGGTCTTTGTTCACTGTTACAATCATTAAAAAGCAGCATGTTGTCCTCTCTAATTTCTCTTAAAAGTAGAGACTGTTTCTGTTGAGACAAGCTAGTCAGCGCAGTTGAAACTGTTTTTGGAAAACGTTTTAGTGTCATAATAAACCAGACACACTAGTCGCCTTCCACAACATATCAGTCATTTCTGTTTCACTGAGACTACCATTTGGAAATCGTCAAAAGAAGGCAAAAAGCATCGACTTCTGTAATTAAAAGACACAGAATCTTTTGGTGAGAGTGGGGAGTGACCGAATATGAATGAACCTGGAGAGTAACATGTTTAGTTCTTCTCGATGTAGCTGTCCTGTGGTTGTTCTCTTTGGGCCCAAATGAAGCAAACTAAACAGTCCAGAGCTTGTATGGACCACTCAGGACGTCGGGTCCCTGGCTCGTTTTTCATTACCACAACAGCTCAAAGCAGTCAAGGATGTGAACACAAGTGTTGAAAGAGATCCACAGCTGAAGCTTTGGGGATGGTGGCAGGGGCGTGCCCTCACAGAACAAGACAAAGTGAATAGGAAGCCTCTGGCAGTGGGCAGCTTTCATCAAGGCCTGTGTGGGCATGATTTCATAAAGACTGTGGGCACCTGTGGGTGACTCATGCAGGCTTTGCTGCTGGTCTGAGGCAAAAGAAAATGAGAAATATATAGGCCATATTTTCTCACTGTGGTTAGTCAACTTACAAAGCAGGAGCAGCTAACAGCCCTCCACAACTCACGCTTCCTTCTTCTAAATCAGGGTCAGCGTATGGAGAATTTCTATTGTAACACGACTGTCACAGTGATCCAAACAAACCCTGTCAACAGGATCCAGAAACGGGACGAAAATAGAGAAAAAAAACGTTCAAAAAGGAAAGAAAAAAACAAACTTCGGCTCAGTTTCAACACGTAATTCTTAAACAAAGGTTGGAGCATCTCGCAGTGTCCCCCATGGGTGAGAAGTTGGCAGAGGCAGGGCCTCTACCACGGCAATATGGCTGCACAGCACCCAGCAAGGCAGAGAGAGGGGGCGACTGGCCACGCCGGGTGTCACATCGCCTCATGTGGGTGCAGGGTGGGGGTTGTGACTGACAGTAGTTAAGGGGACGTCAGTGTCACCGTGATGAGGCAGAGCTGGTGTGACGTGCCCGGCGGCAGCGGAGCGTTGCACAGCGTCCACATACAGTACAGCTCCTTTAATGTACTCTGGATGTGTGCATTTGTTTACAAGCAGAGGAGACAGCGCATAGCTGGTGCAGGAAGAGCCAGCACGCTACCGGCGTAGGTGTAAGACACGGGGAGAAGAAGAAAAACAGAAGGATGGGAGGAAGGGCGACGAGAGGAGAAGTAGGACGAGCGGGACACGACGGGCTGGCTGCCTCCCTCTTCCTCCCACACCGTCTCTTCTGTCTCAGAGGAGATGGAGGGATACGAGCGCAGCGGCCCTGCGCCTTCGTCTCGCCTACAAATGAAGCCGTTGTTGCGGCGACTCCTGCCAACACTGAGCTCCTGTCATTTACATATCACGTCTCCTGCGGGAGCGTATGCAAGCTCCAACACTCAGGAGCACGACTTGGAGGACCTCGCTATTCAGTTTAAAATGAATGCATCTCACATGGGGCGCAAAGCACTTCCCGGGCTAGCACAGAGCACACGTCGGTTTAGATGCAGAAACAAGGAAGGGAAGGAGGAAAGGAGCGGTTAGTGTATTGACTTCAATGAGATAAAAGAGAGAGAGAGAAACAGGCACCATGGTGCTCGAGCTGCAGGGGCATATTAAAAAATGAATCAAAGGCACACTGGCTCTCGCACTGATAGACAGAGAGAGCCCAGCTCACAGCCCTCCTCATGTGAGCGTGTCAATCACTGGGCCCCCACGCACATGTATGCACACACTGGTGGATATTCTCCACTCAAGGGCTCCTTACATAAACATCACTCTATGCAGCAACAGGAAGACTCAGTGGAATACACACAGATGCTCATGAACACACGCTGTCTAATCAACCCTCCATTCTCTCCAAGCCGTGCCCTTCTGATTTCAATCACAATCTGAATTGTTTTCTCCAAGAGTATCTTCTGGATGAACTGAAACAGCATTTACACAGTGGGAGGCAAAAACTCCAGAGTGAATTCATTTGGAAGGTGGGTCAGCAGCTCCGTAAAGCGTTGAGTCACATCTCAAATAGCATATTTCCTCTTCTTTCTAAACATGCAGATCACTTGGCTTTTATTTGTCCTGGTTTTGAGATTCCTGCCTCCACCCCAATGCAATTTGGTGAATTTGTGGATTTCTGTATGTAGTCTGAAAAGCATTGAGTAGTCACGTTGGAGAAGACTTTGGTTGAATGCACGTAAACAGTCCTTGTGGAGAGCAAAAGAGGTGGAAAACATTGGCAGAAATGTAGTCTGGGAGCCCACCGGCTTTTGTCTGACGATGATTTAGCTTTTTATGGGTTTCAAATGAGCTTGTAAACTGGCTACTTGTGAAACAATTTGGTCATAGACGTCATCTCACAACTCCAACTCCAGTCTCACATCTTAAGTTACAAATCAGACTGTAAACGACGAGCAGCACAAGGTAAAGGAAGTCCTGGCCCAGATCTGCTGAATACACCAGAACCCTAGAAATATAGCTCCCTGCTCTCAAAGATGTATTAGTCTTCAGACTGATAGCTCATAGGTTCAGAGATTGGCTTTGCATGACACTACACAGTCGTCTCATTGATTTGAATGACTCCAGTCCGGCGGTGCAGCAGGTGTCCAGAAAAGAACTGCAGGGTCCCCTGGGAAAGGACCCAGTAAAATTTGAACCAGGCTCGACTTTTGCTCCAACGCAAAGCAATCTCATCTGGCAAGTTGCTGCATCGTTGGCAATCACATACATGCAAGCGCACATTCCTGGTGGATTGCTTTCTAAAATGAACGCCATAGTTCTACTGTTTACATTGAAATCGTTGAAAGAAAAAAGAGTTGCTGCTGTAAAACTTTCCACAAACCCTGTCTATGAGTATGAGGCGTCTGATAAGTCTTCAATGCATTAATCTGTTCCTCCAAATAGACGTCCTGCATCGTATTTCATGTTGAGATGCTCAGAATCCCCACTAACAGGGACATTGCTGTTGAAAACAGATGTTGCTGTGGACAAATCACACTATCTGCATGGCTAGAAACCACAAGATGCAAAGGAGAAAATGATTTAGATGGATGGAAGATGGATAGGAATCTCTTGTATTGGGCGAAGGAGAGATGAGAGGGAAACTTGCATCGGGCAGTACATGCAGATGAACAGCCCCCAACTTCCCTCCATGCCGCCGGGCAAAGTGCCCGAGCACCCGGTTCACCTGCCGGCAAATCTCGGGAGTCATTTGCATCATCTGGTGGACGTTTATCTGCTGGCTGCAGTGACCCAGATCTGGTTGAAAATTGACAGAGTTTCACTTGAATGAATTAGATCTCAGCAACATTGTTTTGGAAATGAAAGGGTTTTGCCCACTGATATCCAAACACACCTTTCTTCTAATGTCTCCATACCGAGGTGCAGATTAACATGAACTAGCTATTCGCCCAAAGTCTCATTTGATTGGATGATTTTTGTTAAACGCCACTGAGTACAGGATGAGTCATCAAACATTTTAAACCATGAAGAAGAGAAAAGAAGAGAACCCCCACCAAGAAGAGAAAAGACAGGGGTTTGATGCAAAGATCTTTTTTTAACATCATTTTGACCTATTTAAGAGATAATTAACAATAAACACAGGATTTAAACTGGGGAAGTGTATTTTTCATTTCACTGGGACTATAAAACAAACAATCACCAAATGGGCACATTTAGAGTCTTTTTGCTAACGAGGGCAGACATCTTTGTTAGGGATGCATTAGTAAATACTAGGTCTGTACCAGATAGTCTCAAGCTACATTCATGGTGTTGAAATTTAAATTATTAGTAATAATAACTTACAGAAACATTTTGTGCAATAGAGTACCGGCTCACAAACACACACACACACACACACACACACACACACACACACACACACAGAGGTTGAAACAGTCCTCGTCTCTTTAGTTGTCCCACTCCTCAGTCCAAAAGTCAAAATTCACTGCGAAAAAGATAAACGTAATCATTTCCGAAATTCACCACATCTTTTTGTTCTAACTAAATATTCAGCTCTTTCAAAAACTACATTTTCACTGCGGTCAAAAACGTTTTACTATCCCGTGTGCACCTGTAGTTACGGGGCACTCAAGCAGCAATCTAACAGCACCATAAATTACACATATAACCACAATAACACAAAATTGGACGCATGCTAGCATGTTGTTACTTTTTTTTTTTTTAATGCTACAACATTATGGTGAAGCATAAGGAAAAAACAAAAAGCCAGAGACTGAATAAAGCACAAAATTCATAGCAGGCATTGCATAATCTAATATTGTTCTGTTATGGGCACGTAAGGACCCTTATCGTGGCCAACCACTATTGTTTTGATCGATAATCTCTTCATATGACCCAGGCGTAATGTCATGTAGTTCAAAGTGAATAATGTGTGAAATGCTCATGTTAATGTCGGTGGCTATGAAAACATCTTAAAGTGGCACTCAACCAATCCTTTCCTCGGTCAGACATTACAGCTGTGTAACACTGTGCACAGATGTAGGGGTATAAGTTTTACACTCTTCTGCATGTATTGTCCAGGCTCAGTCCATGGCCCGTGGGTGCTTCAGCTCTCTGAATCAATATTTCAACGTGCCGAGGCGTCGCTCAGCCTCCATCCACCTGGAGGGCTGCCAACATCCAGTTTCAGTGCTACCATCAGCCCGCAGTGCATGGCTTCTGCCCACACACACACACACACACACACACACACACACACTAGCAGCCAGGAACAAACTCACAGCTCTTTCCTTTGTCTTCCAGGTGGAATCATACATAATAATGAGCTAAGTTAAATATGGCCCTGTAGGGTTGACATTTGTTTGAACAGTCATTACAAATTTCCATTCTTCTAAAATGAAAAATAACGCTCAACCATTTGAAATATGCCCTGTTGAACACCAGTGAGTTTTCCTGGCACGTAAGGTAAGTACTTTCAAAATAAGGGCTCGAGGAATGTGATCTCTGAAGTGTGTGTGTATTCACACGATTACAGTTGCAATGAAAATGATTCAAGTCTTTAAAATGTAGCCGTAGGGTTAGGTTTTCTGAAGAATTTTGATAAATTACATTTGTATGAGTTGACAGTGACAAAATCAAATTGATAATCATAATGTGTAATGTCATGTTTTTGAGTTGCAGGATCTTCTGTTAAGACAAACATGCCATAAATATTAAACACCTAATAAACATGAATGTTTTCTAAGACTAATTACACGTAAACTACAAATTGGTGACGTCTTGTGCACAGTTGATATTCCGTACCCAGGTGTCTGAGGCGGAAGCAAACACAGACCCTCACAATTTCTCGCCGCACACAAATTCCTGAAATAATATTTTTCCTTCCATCTTCCTTAGAGGGTGTAGCATGACTGCAGGTCTTATCTGTGTCGGGTACCACCCAGACACAAGCAACAACCATGTCAGTACTGAATATAAGAAGAACACTAAACAAGCAGAGACTGCACTACCTTGTTGACCAAGAAAAAAAACAACAGCTAAGTCCTGCCCCTTTAATGCAGACTGGCCAATCATAGCGTAGCATCGGCTAGTTCTGACCAATGTCCAACAATTATCCGTCTCTGCTCCATAGGTTGTATATTTTCTTAATTTTCAGGCTGGTTTAGTGGATTTAGAGCTTGTCCTGGTTAAACGGTGTGTAATAGTGATACTTGTTACACTGAGAGGTTGTAAGGAGATATACAGTTGTGTGAAAAAGTGTTTGCCCCCTTCCTGATTTCTTATTTTTTTGCATGTTTGTCACACTTAAATGTTTCAGATCATCAAACAAATTTAAATATTAGACAAAGATAACACAAGTAAACACAAAATGCAGTTTTTAAATGAAGGTTTTTATTATTAAGGGGGAAAAAAAATCCAAACCTACATGGCCCTGTGTGAAAAAGTGATTGCCCCCCCCTGTTAAAACATAAATTAACTGTGGTTTATCACATCTTTGGAAAGCTGAGTTCAATTTCTCTAGCCACACCCAGGCCTGATTACTGCCACACCTGTTCTCAATCAATAAATCACTTAAATAGGACCTGCCTGACAAAGTGAGGTAGACCAAAAGATCCTCAAAAGCTAGACATCATGCTGCGATCCAAAGAAATTCAGGAACAAATGAGAAACAAAGTAATTGAGATCTATCAGTCTGGAAAAGGTTACAACGCCATTTCTAAAGCTTTGGGACTCCAGCAAACCACAGTGAGAGCCATTATCCACAAATGGCGAAAACATGGAACAGTGATGAACCTTCCCAGGAGTGGCCGGCCGACCAAAATTACCCCAAGAGCGCAGCGACGACTCATCCAAGACGTCACAAAAGACCCCAGAACAACATCCAAAGAACTGCAGGCCTCACTTGCCTCAATTAAGGTCAGTGTTCATGACTCCACCATAAGAAAGAGACTGGGCAAAAATGGCCTGCATGGCAGAGTTCCAAGACGAAAACCACTGCTGAGCAAAAAGAACATAAAGGCTCGTCTCAGTTTTGCCAGAAAACATCTTGATGATCCCCAAGACTTTTGGGAAAATACTCTGTGGACTGACGAGACAAAAGTTGAACTTTTTGGAAGGTGTATGTCCCATTACATCTGGCGTAAAAGTAACACGGCATTTCAGAAAAGGAACATCATACCAACAGTAAAATATAGTGGTTATCGCAAACGCTTGATTGCAGTTGTTGCTGCTAAGGGTGGCCCAACCAGTTATTGGGTTTAGGGGGCAATCACTTTTTCACACAGGGCCATGTAGGTTTGGATTTTTTTTTCCCCTTAATAATAAAAACCTTCATTTAAAAACTGCATTTTGTGTTTACTTGTGTTATCTTTGTCTAATATTTTAATTTGTTTGATGATCTGAAACATTTAAGTGTGACAAACATGCAAAAAAATAAGAAATCAGGAAGGGGGCAAACACTTTTTCACACAACTGTAGTTCTATATTACAGTTAAGTGTCTCATACAGGTTCACACTGACATCTTTATGACATAATAATCCTTCCATTTTGGTTATTGAGACCCAACCACTGAGTAGCCAGTTTAGTTGCCTTTAAGAACAACTAACTTTTCAAATATTTCTGGTGTTACCCGCCTCCTGTGCGGATGGAATATTATTCCTGCAAACGAGAACAGTCTCTCAACCGGAGCTGAAGAGGGGAGGGTTGTGTTAAATCAAACAAAAAGGAGCTTGATAAGTGGGTACTGCTGAAGAGAATGCAGGTCTTTTCTGGTGTCCTCCAGGTTATAACATGTAATACAGTGCAAGATTAGATGGTCAGACATCTCTTGATAAGGTTATCATGACCATACAAGCTCCCAATCTCTCTATTCCTATAGCTAGTTACTCCAATGATAAGTTAACTTGCTAAACACTGGCTATGCACTAGCCTAGACAGCATGCTAGCGTCATTAGCATGTTAGCATCGATCGCTAGCTTGATATTATAACCATCACCATGTATATACAATAGGCTATGTAGCCAGACCCAGACATCAATTATACATCAAGCTAGTTGACATCTGTCACACTCAGACAATCAGACAATCCGTTGAATTTGAAGATCTGAAGACTGAACTCGTCAACTGTTTTTTGATTCGTGAAGAAAGTATTTTGAGTATTTTAAATACAAAATTACTCCACTCTAAAGTATTTTGTTACAAATTACATTCGATTTTTATCGGCCCTATCAAATACAAATGACAAAATACTCAAAAGTAATTGAAATACGTATTTCAAATACAAGTAATAGAAATACTGCCCATCTCTGCATACAAGCATGTCCTTCCAATATGAATTCCGTGTTCACAGAAAACTTACAGTTTGTGCTTGTTACATGAATACAGTCACTTTTGAAAATAAACCTCCAACGTAGTTTTGACAAAACTATGTGATTAGGTTCAGGCACAAAATCAAAATCATAATTCTATTACGTATTATGTAACCTAAAATAACTAGACTTGTTACACAACTGGCATTGGTAAAGTCAGGAAGTTCCGTAACTAAAGTGAGGTAAAATAAGTCCACGTTGACTTGGTTTCTCACAGCACATGACCAGTGGTCTCCTGGGTGAAAGTCCTGTGTTTGGTTAATCCAGCCATCCTCCTCACGCCCTGCTTGGCCTTTCTCATTCTTTACAGTACGTCAGTTGCTCTAACCATTCTCGAGATTGTTATAAGCCTGTTCCATCTCATAAACACTAAAGGGTGCGTGGGTGCGTTAGTATCAAACTACGAGGGGCACTGACCCGGTACTCACGGTACTTGACGTGTTGGGCGTGAGACCGGGTCGGTCTCTCAGGGCCGGAGACTCTTTGTAGCCTCTGACTGGAGTAGAATAGACAATGCTAGCGAATATTCACCTGGGTTTACTCACTGCTGTTATCTTTCAGTTTCTAGCATCCTCTTTAATTCATTTATAGTTTACACATTCATAATTGCAGTCTGAGCCAGCTTCTTTTGTCATTATTTTAGGATGGAATTTACTTTAAGGCAGTGTCTGAAGGTCTTTAATTTGTATTTCAGAGAGCTGCAGGTATGCTGTTAACCAAACCAGAAACCAACTTCACTTGCTGCTTCTCCCTGCACTGGATACTATAAATCTGTACTGTGCACACACAAACATGTAACCCTTGCTGTGTGTGTGTGTGTGTGTGTGTGTGTGTGTACACACTAATGATTGTTTTCATCAAATGCTGTCAGGCCAAGGGGGCGTTAACTTGAAACCTAGTGCACATTCCTTTCTAGTTAAGTGTTTGCAGCTCATCTTTTCTGTTTTAAGGTTTTCATTGTAATTATGGAGGTTTCTCCAGCACCCTAAAACCATATCTGTGTACATAAACCGGATGAGAGGGTGGAACTAGAGGAATGTTTATTGTTGTTTTGGTGTGCTGAAACGTGGCCTCTGCACTGCACTGAAGCAACTCCACTTTGTTTTAGCTGAAAGGGGTTGTATATGATACATATAAGTCATCTGATATTCTGACATCACACGTTTAATGTATTTTTCCTTCTGTTTCGTCTTTGTCTCAGTGTGTTCAGCTGCTTTTATTTGCTGCACTTTGTTCTCCGAATGCTGTAATTAGGGATTCAAGCCTGTGAGGCAGAAACCAACTTCTTTAAGATGTCTTTCCTTTGTGGTTTTTAGCCCATGAATGCTCACATTTGTAAGTTCAAAGTTTAAACATTTACAGTTTATAATAATGCAAACTGAAGATGAATTCACTTCACATACAGTTTTTACGTTTTGATCCTATCTGCATGTATTGATCTATGTCAGTCAGTATCAGGAAATCTGTTTGTTTGCATGAGAACGCTAAGTGCCACCCATATAACACTCATATTTGATAGACGTGGCCAAAATAGTAGAGTTAAAGGGGCATTGTTTACTCGGCATTGTTTACTCGTTGTGAGGAGAACTCAACCTGCTGTCAGTTGTAAAATGTCTTCTGAGGCTGTGGAGGAGCTTTGTCAAGTCTGAGAAAATAACCCTGTCGATGTCATGGTGATGTCATCAGGGTTATCTCAGCTGGGAAACTATAGTAGAAAACATGCAAGTTACAAACTGAAGGCACGGAGTGTAACAATGGACAGTTTTCAGTTGCATTATAGGAAATGCAGGCGCCATTTCTTTTGAAGATTGACCCACACTAGGGCCTAAAGTGCTGCTTCAATTTTGGTCCTTTTTTTATCTTTTAAAGAGAAGACATATTTTCATATCACCAGCTTTAGTTCCAGATTGGAACTTTTGCCCCAAAAACAACATTTGCAAAATATATACATAATATTTTTTGACCAGATTAACGCGCCATTTGGTTCCCTTTCATGGTCCCAAGAGGAGGATTTTGATTACCTGCAGCCTTTTGTCTAACATCAAAATTAGTCCCATTTTTAGTGACTCTATTCGACTGAGAGAGTTATTTTTCACTCTTGATTTCTTCACAAAACTGAAATCCGCCAGAATACAAAAAGAAGAAACTGAATCCGTGATTCCCTGAAGTGTTGGCTTCTGATCTCCACAGGTAATTATGCTTAGTTTAAAGGAACAGTGTGTAGAATCTGTGTGGATATATAGGCAGTAATGTAATATTATATTTAGAATTGTGTTTTCGTTAGTGTATAAATAGGGAGCAGGTCCTCTTCACAGAGCCCGCCATGTTGCACCACCATGTTTCTACAGTGGGCCAGAAGGAACAAACCAAACACTGGTTCCAGTGATTGAGCCTACGTTACCTGAAGGCCACCGACGTTCTCCGACATGCTTGTGAAACTGCGATAAATGAGCCGCTGATTGCTAAACCGCAGCTAAACTGCCGTCTGACTTACGTTGCTCCTTAAGTGTGTTATTATGGTAAAGATGGCCTCTGAGTGAAGCCAACGGCTTTAACAGTTTTGCACTCGGTGGCTCAGGTTTCCACAGTCTTGGAATGAAAGGAGTGACACACTGTCCCTTTAAGAAGACCTTTCCCTTCCTTTTTACTGGGCTGCATTTCACAAGAATGAAGCAAGGACTGGAGAACCTTTTTGAACACTAACCTTTTTGTAGCAGAAACACAGTATTGTTACTGTTGAGATCCCTTTGATAGTCCAGACCTCATGGTTGAGAAGAAATGAAGTATGTCTCTCTGATTCTGAAATCCTGACATCAGGACAAGATCCCCTCCTTGGACAACAAATATTTCATTTCAACAGACTGACCTGAATTCATCAGTAAGGCACACAGTCTGCCATATTTAAAGGATATTGTTATATATTTTATTGTTAACCAAACAGGCAGCACAAATAAGAAACTGGGTCATTCAATCTGGACAAACAACTTTATTTCTGGTAATGCATCTATACACTGTACATTCAGTCACTGTAGTATATAAGCAGAGCTATTTTCAAACATAATCTCATAAAGTCCTTTACTTTACAATATAGTCCGTGTCGTGAGAGAAGAGGAAGGGTGTTGCTGAAGGAGGGATGAGGAAAAAGGCGTGAAAGGATGAGGGAAACAAGGAGGATAGATGAAGAAGCTAAGCTTTTTTTCATACTGTATATGTGGCATTAATGAATGGAAAAGCTTACATTTACCTCTTACATAAAAATAGTTCTAGAATTGTAAGGTTTGTATAGTATTAGCAGCAGCACAGGGCTAAAAAGATACATGAGGATGAGGGGGAAACAATCTGCAAGGTGGCGTAGTCGTGTGTGACCCATACGGTAGGCCTGCTATCTGATACTCAACATACTGTTAAAAATATATATGAACTGGTGAAAAAAGTCATTCAATATAAAGACTCTACAGTAAAAAAAAAAGAAAAAGAAATGGATTAAAATGTGTATGTAGGGAATAGTCTCTTACGCACTGCTGTTCAGTTAAAACACAAATCAAATTTTTAAAAAACCCAAACAAAAAAAACAAGACAGCTATTGTAAGAAAAGATTTCTTTTTGAAAAAGGAAACACCATGTACATATATTATACAATATTATAAATGAAAAAAATATTTACATTTGTAAATTCTTATTCAAATCTTCACACTGGCTAGTTATTTGTCTATTAATATGGACTGTTATTGCTGCTTTACTGTCCATTATTTAGCAAAACGGTTGTCCTTTAGAAAACAAGACGCTGTTAAACTGCTTTTTTACGTTTTGCGTGGGAGAGTGAAGAGCCGATGTCGTTATTGTCTCCCTTCTTTTGTAGAAAACCATGAGTAAAGTAAACTACACATAGGCTATCAACTCTTTTGAGTGTAAAAACAACTACAAAATGTACCAATTGTAGGTCTGCCAAAGTCGCAGACGCAGTGTCGATCTCTGAGCAACATCAATAATGTTAGGTAAGAAAAGGGCTTTTAACGTAATGCCCTCTTTATTATCCTCGACAGTCTCTATATACAACCCAAAGTAACAATTCGCCGAAGCAAGTGGCTTTTCAAGATCTTCTATAAAAATTGTTTGAACATGCATATCATTGATTTCAGATGAAGAAAATAAAGCACTCATTCAGGGAAAAACAATCCTCAAGCTTCTAGCATTTGTTCAACACAAAGTTTGTAAACTGGTTGGTTTTAAGAATACTGATAAAAAGAGCTGCTGAGCGAGGGAGGGGCTTTTAATTTGAAACCTGCAAACAGGAAGTTGATGAGAGGCCCAGCCCCGACAGCTTTGTCATCAGTTTTCCTACTCTGGAAACCTTTGGCCCATGTCCAGGCACTTAAGGTTGTCCAGCATTGCATCAACTTTTTTTTTTCTTCTTCTTCTTCTTCTTCTTTTTTTTTGTCGTCTTTTGTTTTTTTTGCAAGTGTGAAGTTTGTTTTTCTTAAGAGCAATATACTGTGTGTTGTTTTTTTTTATTACCTTTTTCATCTTCTAAATAAGACAAATTGCTTTAAATTGCATAACACAATAAAACCTTTACATGTACAGCATCAATGCCCAATAACTGACTATATGTATGGCAAACTCAAATTTCATGCATAAAGAAAATATGAGTTTTCAATTGGAAAAAAAAGTGAACATAACAGACAAGCAATAAAATATCTCCACGTTTAAAAACAACATCAACAACCAAAAAGGAAATGTAGCATTTAACACAATGTACATTGTGATTGCATTGTACCCACTGTGTGACGGCCTCCAGAATAAAATCGGATTTTATTCTTCCAACATGTGACGCATGCTGTTAATTAAGTTTTGCCAAATTGTTTGGGAGTCGTAACCGGGTGCTCGAGCGACATTTGTGTCAATAATATTACAAAAGCGGGAGAAACTTTCCAACAATCCCAGACTGCATCAGCAAGCAACAGGCAGAGCCTTCTTTTCTTTCCGTTTATTTACAAGACTTTGCCTTTAAGGAAACAGAACAACAGTATTATCAACAAAATGCTTACTGGATTTATATGGTAGCAGTCATGTATACGATGATGTTTTCAAAGTAAGATTGAAGACAATAGTGGGAGTACAATGCATTATAACAGTATCTCGTTATGACAAAGTGCGATTCATTATTGTAAAGTCAAAAGAAACAAAACATACATTTATATTTACATACCTTAATTTAATTAAAATGAACATTTTGCGGTTCTTGCCAAGGGCGCCCCATCCAGCCCACTATGATGTCATAGATGATGGTGTCTGATGTCAGTTGGAGTAAAAAAACATGCCGGCTTTCATCACTCGAGCGTTACAAGACCAGAAAACAAGGCCCCGCTCACATCTGGAGTATTTTATCTTTACAAGATACACACTTCAGGGTTTTGACCCAAATGCTTAAAATATCAAACGGCAACCAGTGTGTGACTTAGTGGAGCAACACTGAGACTGTCGGATATTGGTATCGATCATCCAAAACAAGTGCTCTCTAGAAAGGTGCCTTTAACACAGCATGTTTTTATTTCCAATTCCCAACCCAGAGAAAAATATCAGCCCAAATACAAGCCCACCCACTGCTCGGAGAAATATATGATTTTAAAAAACAACAATGGGAGGAAAAGACGGGTCGCTTGAACTTTGAACTCAATGCTTTCCCCCTCAGTGGACTGGGATGGCTTCCTGAAAAAAACCCGACAAAACCACGGTGGCACTGTGGGAAGTTCATTTGCTTGTTTTGTTCATCTTCTGATTCATTTCTATCTTTTATATTTTTCAAACTTCAATAGCACAGAGAGATAAAGAAACTGTCCTTTCTGTCTTTACATTTCGCTATGTAGTCTCTTAAATAGCTTAGAATGTCTTCCAAATCCTCCATTATCTTCGTCATGGCAAGGGACGGTGGCAGAGACTTTTTGGGGAAGTGTGGGCTGAGCGTGAGTCCCCGCCTTCCTGGACGCACCTCTGTAACACCTCTCAACATCTGTAAAACTCCAATATAATATGATCATCTCTCAGCATTTATTATCACAGACGTCTGTCCCAAAGTCTCACCTCATTTTCTTGTCAGGCACAATCACATGTTGTGCTGCTTTTCTTTCATTCGTGTAGTTCTGTGAGTTTGGAAGGTGCGAGTCAGTGCTTGATTTAGAAACACCTGTTTCCTTGATGCAGCATTGTACTTTGCCATTTCCAGTCCAAGGAAACCGCTCACTTGACTTTTCATGGATGAGGAGACAGGTCCTTGTTTCTTCTCTCTGATCGAGAGTCTTTCATCATTGCGTTCTGGAGGGCGAGCGGGATGGACAGTGGTGCGATGTGGCCGGCTGGTGGCTGGGTGTGTTTATGGTCTGATTTGGGCAGAGGATGTTAGGGATTGTGGTGATGGGGGGGGCTGGGCAAATGGTTGGCGGCGAGGTTGGCTGCTGGATTAGTTGTCGGCTGGCGTGTCCTTGGGCGCCCCCTCCTTGTCACTGTGGGATTTGGGCCAGAGTTGATGCTGTAGCTCTTTCACCACCCTCTCCAGGTGCTCCCTGGCCTCCCGCTCATGCAGCAGGTCGGCTCGGAGCTGCTCGCGGTCCGTCTCGGCGTGCTGCAGTTTCATCTGGAGGTCCTCGATCTGGAAAACACATGGCAGGAAGCAGATGTGACTACACGTCATGGTGCAACCATTGATCATGATACCTATTCTTAACTGAGCTGTTTACATAGACTGCTGCTTACGCGGCTATTTCATATGCATGTTTACACGATGTGGCCCCATCACCCTGTTCTAGACACCAATGTTCCAACTCCAGCCCTTAACTACCTTTTAGATCCCAAATGTAAAGGGGAATATTCCCCATCTTTTATGTGGATGGTAAATGTAGTCGATTGAAGCAATAAATTCCTCATTGTGCCTTATTGACCTAGAAAGAGCTCTCCTGCTGCAAAATCTGTTGCTCTTCCTGCGTCCAGCACCATCATTTGACGAGACGGTGAAGTAGTTGGAAGCGAGGAAGAACTACAGGCTGTTTTAACTTGGCTTTCTAGCCTCCACCTCTGGGTATCCAGGGGTACACGGCTGAAGAATTGCAGCGGAGAAAAGCCGAGGTTGCGGCGGCTGCATTAGCCGTGCGAGAGGATTTGTCCGGGGCCCCTCCGGGCGTCATAAACTTGTGCTATTTAGGCTTAAACCTCACCGTATAATGCGTGAAACAAGACGTTGGATACATTCTAATATGTCTGATAAGTGAATTTCTGAATTGCCAAATAAATGATCAAAGACTGAAACAGGTTCCAGGAATTCCATGGCAACAATGAAACCCAGAATGCAATCCTGTGATCACAATATGATCACTTTACTCTTGTTTTAATGGCAACCTGGTAGCAGTCCCTCATTCTTTGGTACTTGCTGTCATTTCCCTTTTCCCAATTGGTTTAGCTGAATGAGCTGAAGGATCGTCTCAGATCCCCTGTTGAGCAGGGTGAGGGGAGCGGCTCCTAATTAACAAGTGAGAGCAGCTTGGTGCATTTCCCCTCTTGGCCAATCAGGGTGGTGCCCTTTCTTTAGGGCTGAAGAGAGGTAGGGAACTGCACTCCCAAGGCATTCTGGTCCTTTGCCTTAATGTAGACCTCTTTTCAGCAGTCTTTTTAAGCCCTTCGAGACTTCTTGGCTGTCTTAACTCTTCTGATTGAGGGGGATTTTGAGCATCCTAATATGAAACCTAGCTGGAGTGAAGCATAAAGAGGCATTTTTTCATATGTAAATAATTCCATATTAAGTGGTTGGGAACTGCTTCTCTGGCAGATATTTTGGGAATGGGTACGGCCACGAGCTGGTGAACAAACCTTACGTTTCAGCAATCTGGATGTTTCCAGTAAAATGATCTTGCTGCAGTGGCAGATCGGCTTCCTAATTTTAGTTTATTTGATTTGAGTCAAAATGACTGCTCTCAGAAACCTCGTCATGAAATAAGAGTTCCTAGATTTTGCTGATATTTCAACACAGTCTCTTGTATCAAGCTGACGTTTAGAAACAGGTGGTCTCTTTAGGAATGTGGCGTTTGAGAGCACAAAGATACCGCTGAGAGCCTCAGCTCTCTCTTCCTGTCCTGAGCCAAGGCTGCACGTCGCAATTGAATTGAACGTCTTAATGACGGCCTTCCAAAGACGGCCGCGGTCTCTGCAGAGGAGGTATGCAGACGCAGCTTGAGAGCGTAACCTCCCTCTTGTTTTGTCTAATCTGCATTTCCCATGGTGCCTGAGGGAAGTCAATGTCTCTTCCTGTTTCCTTTCAGGGGGGGGAGGGGGGGGTGTATCCTTCGTCTGTGCACTTGAGGCTACACCCATTTATTTTTGAGTGGGGAAGAGGAAACGTCTCTTTTTCCCTTGCCTTCTCCTTCGCTGACCTTGAGAGTATTTGAGACAGTAAAACTTTGAAACACTGCAATTACTCTGAGGGTGTTGACATAATGGTCTAGACAATCTGCACATTAGACATCTGTCTACATTCAGTTCAACCCATGCACCATGTCCCTTAAACGAATCATCAAGTGCGTATAAAAGTTTCATCTCATCTTCATTACTTTATTATTGAATCGACAGATTCTTTGGACAGCGACGTGCGAGCTGACTGACCTGTGCCGAGTACTTTGCACGAAGACGCCCGGCCTCGCAGCCTTTATCGCACACTCTCAGCTGCCGGGCCTGCTCCAGCTCCCGCTTCAGGCGGACCCGCGACTCGTTGGCTTCCTTCATCTTCTTCTCGCTCTCGGCTCGCAGGCGCTCAATTTCCTTCCTCAGGTTTCGCTTTGCCTCGGTCGCCTCCCGCAGTTTCTCCTTCTTGGCCACCCTCAAGAACTCCAGCTCCTGGGAAGAAGAGATTGCAGATTGTCTCTCTGGGGTTTATACAATGAGTATGCAACTAATCACTTAGGAAATTAGCTTTATTCCTTCTTTTATTTTTTACATAATTTGATTGAATTATTGAGAAAATTCAGTGTCCCCCGATGCTGAAGCCACCAATGTGAATGCCGGTGGATGTGTGTCACATGGCTGTTTTGCTTTGTTTCTGGGCTGTTGACACCCGAGAGCTGTACCGTGTTACAGGAGGCTGCAGTGTCCATGTCAGTGTTTACATTGAGCCATGTCAGGGGTTAGGGCAAAGCGTGGGCTGACAGAAGTGAGGCTTCCTTCCTCTGAATCACTGGAAGAACATGTGCGTGTGTGTGCGTGTGTGTGGCACATCCACAGCCTTCTCATGAGAACTTAGCAGTACAAACGTGTCTGTTATCAAGCTTTGTTGGTCCTACAAAAAAGTGCAAATCCCCATCACACCCTTTACACATCAGAGGCTTTACATATGCACTCGTTCAACGCCATCAGGGTTAGTTCAGCTAATCACAGCAGGGACTCCACCAGTGCTTTTTTAAAGTCAGACTGCTTTTGGTTCAGCCTGTAGGTCGGTTGGATGTATGTTGCCTCGCCTCTGAACACTGATGGAAAGTGAAAGTGGAATGCCGTCCATTTGGAATTGCCTTTTCTCAGTTTAGGAGGCATTTTATGCCGCTCACCCACACAGACTCCTTCGTCGGCATTTTCTTGTTCTCGGTCCAAGACCAAAAATAAAAATGGAAGTCTGGCCTTTCCCTTTGCAGCAACATCCGCTCTCATTGTTATCACTTGCCAACTCACGCTAAGCTTTGCTGACAGTGATAATGACTTTCAAATCCACTTCTGCATTTTGATGCCTAAGCTCAAGTAATTTGTGCCAACTTTGAAAACTTTCTGTCTCGTCTGATTTGAAGAACGCAGGGAGAAGCTTAAAGTTTGTTATGAGCTGCCAGCTAGGGCTGGGAAATCCCTGTTTCTCAGCCAACAGAGATACAAAGCACGGTGCATTCACTACAATGAAGTCACATACTATGTGTGTGTAGCACATCAGTGTGAGAATAGAGAGACTTTATCACCGGGGTGGCCTTAAATGACACAGAGGGGGGTTTAGGGGAAGCAGTTTGCTCCTATATAAGGTATGAACATTTCAAATGCATTCCAAATCCCTTCATAGTTTTCTTGGGAGAGCTGTTTTAAAAACGTCTGGGCTGAATGCAAGTCAGGTCTCAAAAGTTTATGTTCAACCAAAGATTCAATTCAATAAAGACGAGTCCAAGTCAAGCCTAAAATAAAGTCTCAAGTTAATCAAGAAAACAATTCCAAGCAAAGTCCAGACGAGTCCAAGTCCATCACAAATACTTCATACTTAATACTTTCCCTTCAACTGTTAAAATGACAGCGCTACACGATGACAGCGTTATTCTTTCAAATCTGAATAGTGTTCATATTTTTATTTTCCAAAAGCTGAGTCATTTTGATATGCAGAGATGTCTCCGAATCCATGACGTAACTTGAATAAAGGTTTAAGTGTCAAACCAGTTCAGAGGAAGTTGATGACCTGATGAGAGTACAGGTTTCAGTCTACAGCGCTGTGGCTCTCTGGCTTTAGAGTTGTTGGAGGTTGTATTCCAGTCTTTGTGCTGAGCCGGACTAAACACGTCTCAGTTCTATCTGTTTACTGAATGCACACATTTCAAACTGTTGTCAATTGACACGGGGAAAGATGAGGGACGAACATATTTCTGATACACGTCGTATATGAGCGAAGCCCTACCTGCTGGAGGCTGCGTTTGGCCTGCAAGGCCGATCCCAACTTCTCCTCCTGCTTCACCCTCATCCTAACAATCTCGTGCAGAAACTTCTCCTTTGACTCTTTGGAGTCCAGTCCGCTGTCCAGAGCCTGCCTCAGGCTCTCCAGCTCTGACTCCAGTCCCAGCTCTGACGGGGTCACGGCGGGGGCGGCGGGTGCGGCTGCCGGTGCGGTGCCCTCGACCGACATGACGGTGCAGATGGGCCCTTGGACACCGGGCGAGCTCAGGTCCTTGGCTGAGCTGCTGGAGGAGGTGAAGGATGGTGACGACAGGGAGGACAGGGACGAAGTGACTGTTGGGAGAGACCAGAGTAAGAGAGAGGAATGAACTGACATCTTTCCGGTGGTCAGGACTCTAATCTGGCTGAGCCCCATAACAAAAAAACATCTAGTTGATGGTATTGAGTTTTTTGCTTACATTCGTCGCGGCTCTCCACTTCGATCTCCACCTCAGAGTCCCTGTCGTCCTGAGGCACCAGTGGTGCCGGTGGCTTGCTGGCAGCTGAGGACGGAGGGCAGGGGGCCTCTGGCCCCGGAGGCTGGAGGTCCTCTGTGGCTCTCCTCTTGCGAGGCCTGGAGTTGGCACCCTCGCCTGGGGGTTCGCCCCCACTTGGATGGGAGGTGCTGGGTACCGACGGGGACATGGGATCCACCTTCCCCAGGGCCAGTGGTGCCAGGGCGACATTGGGGGCCACAGCTTTCTCCATGCTCTTGTAGTTGTAGAAGCTAAAAAGACACCAGACACTTTAACTTTATGTCTCTTGATGGTTATGTACAATAACATAAATCAAGGTTACTTCATTAAGAACAGCTGAGTTGTGCCAGTACCAGATGGTATGGTCTGATTTGAGCTGCCTGAGCCAACCAGGGAAGAGAAACATTCTAATAAAGTGCCTGCAGCTCTTTCCTCCCACTTCATGAGAAACTGGGCAGATCAAGAGTGAAATGGTGCAGCCTGCACTGGCAGCGCCGTGCCAAGTGGGTGTCCACAGCATGAGTGTGTGTGAATGGTGGAGTGTGGGAGGCTGTGGCATAGTCAGACTTGACCCCTCTGACACCAGCCCACCCAGACAAGTGAGAGAGCATGCTGGGAGCTCATCAGATCCAGCTGAACAAAACAGCTTCTCTCAAGTCCAGATATTACATTGTTTGTGATCTATGAGCAGCTCGGCCCATTGTGGACCCGGTTGTCCAACGCCGTGCTGGGCTCACCTGTCTCTCAGCAGGGCCAGGGGGTGACTGGATGGTTCCTTGTCACCAGCAGAGACGTGGGGGGACCAGGGTCTGAAAGCTGAAGGCCTCTGTCTGGGCTGAATGCAGTTAAGCCCCTGAAAAAATGACAGTGATAGTACTTTAAATCACAAGAAATTGCATTCAGTAATGATAGAGCCAGGGCTCTCAGTAACAGTTGTGTTCGGGATGGATATGGCTTTACATGTTGGGATGCTATTGCCCATATGATACCTGACTCTGACAAACATTAACATGCTTTTTTACAAATTACTTTTTCCTTTAACAAAAGAAGCAACATCTCTAAATCTATTTCTAAAAAAGTAAAATTAGATGACAGCAATTTATATCAGGGAAACATTTTATCTAAGAATATGTTAACAATATTACGAATCTAATAAGACATTTATGCTTACTTTACAGTACCTGACAGCTCTGATACTTTGTGCAACATACACCATGTGGGGAACTGTTGAGGGTTTGATACCAAGCCCTTTTTATTTATATTTTTAATTTTTTAAATTTGGGTAAGCAAGCATCTCCAAATTGATTACATTTAATATAATGTTGGTATAAACTTTTCTTGAATTCGTTTTTAATTGTGCAACAGAGCTCTGCTTAATCTTACATCTGGATTTACCCATTTTAAACCTAGTTCTGCTGAAGTCTGATTAGAACTACCCTTAGACTAAGGCTACATCCACACTAATATGTTTTCGTTTTAAAACAGAGTTTTAAAACCAAATCGTCTCCGTCCACACGGCATTTCAGCATCATTTTCGAAATGATCTCCGTCTAGACTACAACGCCTGAAAATGAATATCACGTGACTATTCACGTACACTGGGCATGATGGTGGGTGCCAGTGTAAACAGGAAGTAGATTGGTTGCTAAGTTTAAAAAAATACGACGAGTACGAGTAATATACATGTAATAAAGTAGTCAGTAATAAGGAAAGTTAGTGCTTGGTACTTCTCTACCTCTATGAACTCAAACAGACACATTTCGTGGAAAGTTTTTGAAGTTTTATTTTTCAGACTTAGTTACAGCGCTGCGGGTCTATCTCTCTCTCTCTCTCTCACACATCAAATTGACTTTAATATTAACACTTACACATAAAGGTTTATTAGATTATGGGTCCATAAATGTGGTCAACACACGTGTCACTCGTTCCCTCTCGGTTTCATTGTTTCTGTTCTCACTCGTAGCTCTGCTGGTGGCTGAAGTCTCTGTCGTACTGGACAGCAATTCATGTTTTGTTCCTTTATAGTTAGTGTGTGGACTTCACAATAGTTGGGCGGAACAAAATTAGCATTAATAAGAAAAGGAAAGTCCTCCGTTTTGTGACCGTCCTCCTCAAAGTCTCTAACGTGACTTCAGACGGCCGCTCCGTAGGTCTGATAACGCCGCTGGTCACGCCGCTCACTAATCGCTCCAATAACAGCTGCTTCCTCCATAATAATGCAGACTTTAACTGGACAACAGCTGCTAGTAAAGACAACAAGGTCAGCAACGCCTGTAATCAGTTGTCCATGTTGAATTAACCTGGTAGTCGATCGGTAATCAAGGCTGTTTGTGAGCTTCCGGGAAAGGGTCACGTGATAGAGGTGTGACGAATCAGGGAAGGACACGTCATGACTGCTAAGAACCAATCAAGTAGCCAATGCCGGTGTGGGCGTCATCGTTTCCAAACGTATTCGTTTACGATCGTCCACACGAAGAGGCAACCCCGGAGTTTTCAAACGTATCCGCCCTCGGGAGCGTAATGTGGCCGCTCAGTGTAAACGTAGCAGAAGATATGTGTTTTCAAATGGAAACGTAGTAGTGTGGACATGGCCTCAGTTGATCCTTGTTGGTGTAACCCAGCCTTAGAAATGTTTTGTTCACAGAACTGCTTTTCTACCTTGGGTATGGTCCAGAAAAGCAAAATTAGACAGTAGAATATTTCAAGGGCTTATTCGTGATAAAGAGTCACTTATTAGTGTCACAAAGTGCTTTAGGTTGCAGTTCTTTTCATGGAGACCATTCCATTGATTGAAAGGGTGTGAATATACCACGGTAAGTAATCGTGCTGTAGAGACTAGAGTGAGTGTGTGACTGGAGAGGGGTCAGTATGAAGATTAATAGTTGAAGACATTCTAAGTATACCTCCATTGGAACCATATCTCCAGTGTACATTTTTTGGGGAATATTGATCTTCACAGGGGACATCCATCATACTGTGTTACTTCTATCCGTCTCAGTAAGTGAATCTGCGGGGCTCGTGGCATCTACAGTTACCCCCTTTGCTAGCATGGCTTGCCAAATCTAAATTTAAGAGCTACCCTCATCCGAAAACTTCTATATAATATTACATGACACCTCATCTCATGCACCATGCATCATCATTATCTTCATCATCATCACCATCTCCCCCTCCGAGCTTCGTAACACCAACCTTATTGGAGGCGGACAGGGACTGGAGCCAGTCGTGCTGCTTCTCTTTGTCCGCCAGCAGGACTTGCGATGGAAAGTCGTCATATTTGGACTTTTTGATCGGGATGGGATTGGAGGTCTGGAAGAGAAGGAGGGAAAGTGGTTTTAAGAAACTGGTTGTATTTCATTCAGGGAGACATTTTGGAATCATCACCAAAGAAATTATGTGTACATTTAAGTTATGATGAGGACTACAATCAGTTAACAGATATATGTACTGAATAGCTGTACTACTTCAAAAAGGTTTGAATGTGCAAACACACCCAAATTGATTTTTTTTTACTAGTGATGTGAATGCACAGGTTGTCTTAACAGCTGGCTAAGGGCTGTCTCACTATAATGTCAGTGAACTGAGAATGCACCCGATAGTGTCAGCCAGGCCAATAACTGTGTGTGCGTGTGACTGTGTGTGTGTGTGTGTGTGTGTGTGTGTGTGTAAGGATGTCTGATGCGGGAGTGCCAGCAGAGGTGTCTGATAGCTGGAAGTAGGAGTGTGTGTTTAAATGTAGGTGTTTTTTTCGACTTTGACACACACAATCCAATACAGCTAAGTGTGTTTGCTCATGGGCAGCCAAGAGAGGAGGTTAGAGGTGACTGGGGCAGTGTGTGTGTGTGTGTGTGTGTGTGTGTGTGTCTATCACACACAGATACATCCATACAGACAAACAAGTAAGGGTTTGTCTCTCGTCCCCCGTTAGGCTGGCTTCTTAGTTATGACCTCAGCCTCTCCAAGCTGTGGCTGTCACTAGCTGCCACACGCACACACTGACACACAAACGAAGAGCAATAGAGTGCTGCAAGATGACGTATTTTTGTACGCCAACCAGTGTGTTGGTATCGCACTGGTTCCCTCGACAAAAAGCCATTGGGATTTTTCAATTACTTTTTTAATGTTTCTGATACTTAGAAGTTTTGTTCAGCGAGATCTTCACAAATGAACACCGCTTTCATGATTTCTGAAGCGTGAATACAATCAGACAATAAAAAGCTAACAGACTTCACCTTGGTCACGTAAGCCAGCACTAAGCTAAAGGAGGACTCGTGTTCTCGTGATGACCTTTAGGTGTCTCATTTAGACACTCGTTAGCAGCCGCCTTTTTTAAGACACGTAAAAACTTCTAAATTCACAGGAGGGGTATTTACTGACATATTTTATATACCGTAGAACACAACGGTAAACTCTCTTAAGCTTGTGTTAAACACAGACCTTATTTCAGACGTCTAACCAAAGACCCATTGACTTCAAGAGGAGAGAACTCATTTGCGGGTTTTAGGACTCATCCCTGCACTCTATTCCGATGCATTATTGATTGAACACAGGACATGAATTATCCAACTTTGAGTCCTACTACTTTGTATGGGTCTTAAGTGGGCGGTAATGCAGAATATAAATCAAATCGTTTTTTTACCGACTACTGAAACAAAGTTATTCTTCTTCTTACATCAGTAGGTGTTTCGTCGTGGAATTATTCTCTGCATGTTCTTCACTCTTTCTTAGGTCATGTGTTGAAGTGGAGGTCACATATCTGGGCTGGCTCTGTCAAACCAACAGTATTTCTAGAGGGGATGTATTCACTCACTTATAACTGGTACACTTAGTGGTGGTTTGTCTCTGAGGATCTCCCCCAGGAATCAACAGCGTGCAGCAAGCAAACACACATATACACACACACACTCCATCTCCTGCGTGGTGTCAACAGGTGGTCATTTGTAATGGGGTTAGATACTGTTGGCAGTGTGTCATGCTATGCCACATGCGTAATCAGAGCTGCTCTCACAGGAAAGTAGCATGGCTAGACGAACAAATACCGCTGAGGTCTGCCGATGTGGCAGCTGTCCTCATTCCAGCAACACAGCCCTGATGTACAACCCCATGACTTTCAATGCCTTTCCAGAACGACACCTGAGGGCTTCCATGACCAAGAACGTTATTTTCTGTCTGCTCCGGTAGAACAACTCCAGACGATGTAAGAAAGAGCTATGTGTTAAAGCCTGATCTCAGAGCAATGATGAATTATGTCCATTGCAAACCCCTTAATTATTGGATGTATTATCAAGTAAAAACGTCACAGTATAGCAGCCGGGATTTGCCAATCCAGTGAGATATTAACTGAATTTGACGAAAAATGTATTGGATTAGAATCACGGGCGTTTTAAATTGCTGATTTCATGGCGAGTTGACACGCATTAATAGGACAGCGGCGTAGCCCTGACGAGTTAACTCAAAGCGTGTCAAGATAAAAAAAGGTGGCAAGTTGAAATTTTCATGGTGGCCCGAGATGAGTCATCCTCTGCGAACATTTAATACCAAAATGAATGCAAATTCATCCAATCGCTGCTAAAACATTTCAGTCTGGACCAAAGTGGTGGAGCAACCAACTGACTGATATAGCCATCACTAGAGCAGTACTGGTAGTGTAATAGCAAAATAATGGTTCAAAAAATCACAACACAAGACACCCCCAAAAATCCCAGATAAATGACATGTATCTATATTTCACTGGTCACAACGCATTGTTTGCATTGTGTCATCCACAGTGTGTAGCTAAGGAGTCACTAAGATGTCTGTGCACTTTAAGGTAAAAAAGCTTCTATTTATAATAAGAAGATTTATTTGAATAGTGTTATCTAGTAAAAAGACAGACGCTACAGTAGAACAGAGTCCTGACTGTGGCTGATAGCTTGTGGGTTATCGAGAGATGAAGAGATATGTCCTACATATCGGGGCCAGAGGCAAGAGGCTAGTGCCTGTAGTTCAGTCCACACACACACACACACACACACACACACACACACACACACACACAC
>NW_022280144.1:504172-507973 GCF_004355925.1 Anarrhichthys ocellatus
CACACACACACACACACACACACACACACACACACACACACACACACTCTGTGCTGCCTCTGGGCAAAGTCTCTGTGCCACGTGCCAGTCCTCGTCTCGTGGATTACCAGTTGCCAACACCGTGGCTTTCCATCAGGGCAAGATCCGGCCCCGGTAATCTTGGATGGAGGAGAGCATTGGAGGTCAACAATTGGCAGCTGAGCTCATGGGGCTCAGCAGTGGGGATGGAGGGGGAAAAACAGTGGGACTGTGAGACATTAGGCAAACAGACGGCCACAGTGGAAATTCCTATTTTAAAAAGCGGCTTGGTGATGTCTAAAAGTGGCTGGCCACTCCTGGACGAATCCCTTTAGGAGTGTTTTAGGGCACATCCAACTGGTAGGGTTAGGGTTTTGAACTAGAACACACTGGAGAGATTATACATCTCGTCTGTCCTGGGAACGCCTTGGGGGTCCCCCAAGAACTTGAAAGTGTTGCTGGGGAGAGGGACGTAGATGGATGGATGGATAGATGGATGGATGGATGGGCGGATGGATGGATGGGCGGATGGATGGATGGATGGATAGATGGATGGATGGATGGGCGGATGGATGGATGGATAGATGGATGGATGGATGGGTTGGTGGATGGATGGGTGGATGGATGGATGGGCGGATGGGTGGATGGATGGGTTGGTGGATGGATGGGTGGGTTTGGTGATGTCCGTGGCACTGGTTCACAGGGGCCCTTGGGCTGGTTTCAGGTGATCCAGTGCAAACGGTAGGAGTGGTGTAATTTCACTTTAATTAGATTCACTTGAAATTATCCCATTAGAGGGCATGATATCTTTATGTATGTGTCCCTGCCTGGGAATAAACATTGTCATTTGGGGGGCGAGTGACATGAAAACGTGAGAAATAACATGCATAAATACACACACACACACCACACACACACACACACACACACACACACACACACACACACACACACACACACCTAGACTCTTTCATTGGGAACTTTACAATGCTCTCCTGATAAGCAGGGTTGCTGCAGATGATAGAGCTGGGCTGACTTCAAAGACACATTAAAAACACATGTGAGCATACATCCACACGTTGAAGCCCCAACCCCTTTATGATCCGGTGCTGATTACACAGCATAGACAGGATGTCACACTTCTAAAATAAGGCGTCCGAGGTGTGCGTTAGACATGCCCAGTCTGCACCGTCTATGTACTGAGCCCCGGCACCTCGCGCTGAGAACATGACACCTCATAATATCTACGCATTACTCTGGTACCTGGAGGAGATGACATTGGCCTTTTATTAACATTCAGATATCACTTTATTATCGGTTTCCATGCTTCCAGTGAGGAGTTGCAGTGCTCTGCGCTCTGAGAGCGAGCTTGTTGGCACAACATTAGCCAAGCAATGGCACAAAGTATCAATATCGGCCCTTTTGAAGCTGTAAAATGCTCATTTACGGCCCCTTACTTCACACATGGCAGCTAGGAATAGCCGCTGCATGAAAAAGTCACAAAGCCTCAAGTCATGGGGAAGCATATGTGGAAATAGTGAGAGTGGCAGGCCCGTCTCAGCTGCCAAAGGGGCCCCCATGCAGGGGCTCGTGTGTGAGCATGTGTCTGGCCAAGTGTATGTGTATGTGTACATGTCTGTTCGTATGGGTGTGTGTGTGTATGTGTGTGTGTGTGAGACAGGATGGGTGGAGTGATAACAGTCTTCTCAGTTGAACATTGTCTGTGCGTTTTGAAACCCTCAGTTTCAGAACACTTCCTCTGTCTGCACGGCATTGATGTTTGTCACAGTTAGACAAAATACTATGAACAGTACATTTGAACAATAAAGAGTATAGGATTTCTTGAGGCTTGTACCTTTAGCGAAACCTTTTGCTGGTCTTAAACAGTATTTGTATCTCACTACTCAAGTTCCTAGTTCCAAGTTTCTCAAGGAATCTCTCTCTGGATGCTGCTGCTAATGCTAACATAGTCATAAACATGATGAAAAAAATAGCATGTAACTATAATGTTATACAGCTGATGATATAGATGATAGCTTGAATGTTAGCAGCACTTTAGTGTATTATATTTGTATTTTATATTTTTTTCAATAAGCTAATTTAAATACAGCGGAATACCGTAACAACCCCAAGGAGTGCCCCGCCCCGAACAGGCACTGCACTATAAACTGTTAAAAAGCAACTTTGTTACATGTTCACTGTGTTGATCTTCAGGCAGTTAAATAACACGACCCCTCACAAAGTTGTGGACATTCTGAAATTCTCTCAAAGACCGCTGAAGAAATGCATGAAATGTTCCAAATCAGCTGTGCTCTTTGGCGACACACTGGGTTCTTTATCCTGTTGTACCTTTTTTTTTTATTTTTATAAATCATAAGGGTTGTTTCTGTTAGCAAGTATACTGAGGAAGCAAAGTCCCACTGGGCTCCAGATGAGTCAGCCAGGAGAGAGTTCATGGAGAGTTCTGTACAGCTGATCAAACTCCAGCCAAGGAGGTGTAAGTAGAAAACATAGATATGTGTGAAACGCCCCCAACGTATGAGGGCGTTTGACAAGTCTGTCCAACGTATCCATGTTGAATCTCTGTTTCGAGGTTAACTTAATTGGAGTAGCAAGCAGTGTAGAAAGCAACAGATTTGGAGGAAGGGTTATTCTTGCTGGGCTCTGCTGGACAGATGCCAGAAGGGGCCTACGAGGGAGCTTGTGGTTTCCGGAATGACTGCCTTCTGAAAACTTGATCTCAAGACAGGAGCTCTCGTCTGAGGTGAAACTTGCCTCAGCAGCGACATTGTGGTGTTGAAAATAGTGTCACCCCCCAAAGAAAAGACCACAGAATTCTCCCGACTTGAATAACGCCGCTCGTGTGACAGAATCTGTTTCTTGACACAATCTGTCATTTCCATCTAAACCCGCCTCCTAGTTTCATTTTCGGCCACTCCCTCCTATCACCGTCTGTCCCACAACCCCCACCCCACCCTATTCGTCTATCTGTCTGTGTGCGTTTCCTGTCTGATAGATTACAGGATGTCCTCTGCAAACAAGCAAGATTCCAGTCGCAGAGAAAGAAAGCAAGCACAACTAATTTGACAGAAACTTGCAGAAAGCATAGACCAATAAAGTGCTTGTGGGCTAAAAGAGCTTCCAGTACAATCTCATGGAACAAGATGACTGCCATAAACCAAAACCACAACTGCTGCCATAAGAACAAAACACCAAAAATGAAGAGTCAATGCAGCATTGAATATAGTACATTTCAGTTTGTCATACCAGTAATCCACTGAGAAGATACTTTTAGAATTGATCTACTCAAATAACAGCACATGATGGCTCAACAATGAGTGATATATTTGACAACAACATCCTTACTCAAGGTCTACCTTACTGGCCTTTTCTGTAGCTTTTAACTGTACCTCATGCCTCGACGGATGAAGTTTGCTCAGCTGTCACTGTGAATGTTTCACTTCTAGAAGCATGGATAATAATCTCCATGACAACAGACCAAACTCCATCCGATGAGGGAAGATTGTAAAACGTGGTTAAAATCTTTTGAATAATTTAATAACATTTAATGAAAATCATGACCCCTCCCTAATTGACATCTTGTGCCATTTCAGTGCTGTGTAAACCTTGGGTGTTCTGGAACATGACACTGATCATTAACGTTTCCTTCGCCCAGAAATCCTTTGACCACATAATGTGATTCAGTGTCAGGACTGCACGCTGTCAGAGACAAGCAACTTGTAGTGACATGGTGCTTGACAGGTTGCCTAACCCAAAACCCCC
>NW_022280144.1:508073-524234 GCF_004355925.1 Anarrhichthys ocellatus
CCCACCCCCCCCCCCCCCCCCCCCCCGCCCCCGAGACTCGGCTAAGATGAAAGGGCAAACAACCGGTTGTCTCTCTTCACTCAGGAGGGCGGGCAGAGCCGCACCCTGCCTGTGACCTGACTTTGGCCTCGCTGCATGTTCCTCTGAGGCGCCCATGCTGGTGTGAAGGGAGGCCCTCCTGGAGGCAAAATGAGAGCTCAGCTCATGCAGCCACAAAAGCCCCCCATATGCTGGGTGTTGGACAACATGTCCTTCCACTATTTATGCAAAAAAGAAAAAGGCTGGCCTGGAATGCTCAGGTTCGTGGCTGAATTCATTAGCCGCTGGCCTTGGAGGAAACAAACAAGCTGTATGCAGTGCTTTAGTTTCCCCCCCGAGGCTTGAGCAGTTTTTATGTCTGCTACGAGCATAACTGTTATGAGCAGTTTAGGTACGGTGAGCTGCTTTGTCTTTCTCACCACCTTGCTATGCTCATTTCCCAGTCAGAGTGAATGTGTGTGTGCTGCTCCACGCCCAGACCAACCTAGGGGATAAAAATACAGCGAGCGCCGCGGCTCGAGTGAGATTCCTCGTCTGTGTGTTTGTGGGTTACACACACGCGCGCACACACACTCGCAGAGCTCCAGTTTTGGCAACTGGTTCATCCCACCATCGTCTCCTTGGCTGAGGAGTCACAGAGAACAATAGGGCCTCTGTCTTCAATGAAGTAAATAGCAAAAACACTTTGCAGTCAAACTGCTGCAGCGCTGCCCTGCAAAGCATCAAATTCATCTTATTATTCAAGACTCTGGTTCTCCGTCCTGCCGAGGCGCAGATCCGACTTCAAGATGAACTGGTTTGCTGACTACACTGGAAATGACCTCATCGAATATTCACTTTGATACAGCGAGGAGTAATTTCTCCCGTGCTCAGCACATAAGTAACTCGCTCTTTGAAATTACAAAGAGCGAGTACAAACTTATTGAGATTGTTGGAGAACAGTGCTGGGACTGGAAGTGTGTATTTGTGGACAAATGGCAGATGTTCGGACTGTATACAGAGAGGAGGCCCCAGCGGTACCTGCCTGTACCACCGCTCCCAAAAGCCATCATTTATCCCATTAGCAGGGAAGCTTCTCCTGCATTCCCCTGCTACTGATTACAAAAAGACACTTTGTTTCCACGGCCCCTTGCCAAAAACAGTTTGCACTGATACTTGCTGCTCAATACAAAATATGCTAGCTCCCCTGTCAACTCCCAGCATTTTCCCTGGAGGGACAGTATAACGGCAGAAATCTGACATTTCAATTCCTTCTTATTTCAACATAAAATGTGACGGCAGCGGACCTGCTGTTGTTCCAGTGCCTTCCACTTCCAGGACAAAACGGAAGACGGACCTCCAAAAGCTGCTGTCGCTATCTAGGCTTAAGGTTACATGCTTGTTGCAACTGATTAAAAGCTGCCAGATAAAAACATAACCTCTCAATATGTAATGAATATGTTGTGAAAATATCTTTAGTGTAACCGCTTTACATTCACTACTAAACATGAAATGAATGAAGTGGGTCTTGTACGCAATATGCTGAGCACTCAGGCTATGCTATGCTACACAATGCTAAACTAGGCTACAGTTATAACAACTCAGAGGACCAGAGGCTAAATAAGTCCCCTAGTCCCAAAAGGAAAGGAGGGCTGACATTCCCAAACACGTGAGGAAAAACAGAGGAGGGAAGGACAGTAAGGCAAAGAACGGGAGAAAAAAGGCAACAACAGCTGGGAAAAAAAGAACAGAAACCAGAGCCGTGTAAACAGTTTGTGGCAGGGGATCAAGTGTGAACAGAGAGCAGCAGTCAGACACACAAACAGACGATTTCTCAGATAAAACACTGCTTATCCCAAAGGGCATGAGACGGGCCGCCTCGTTTTTAGCTAGACCACCATAGGTCTATGTGATGGGTCTTAAAGCAGGGGTTCTTAACCTTTTTGACCTCGGGGCCCAACTTTTCAAGTACAAAGTGTCCCGGGCCCATTCAAATATTAACACTATTAGTTTAACTAATTGATCTCACTCTTGGTTTGATTTGTATTCAATAACTATATTGTTACCTGTTCAACTCCACCCCAATTTTGGAGCAAAACCGCCTAAAATGACATACCCAAATTAAAATGGCTGTAGCTTCTGAACCACTCTGACTATATGCATCAAAAGTGTCAGAAAACCTGTAGGTCATACAGAATCAGAGCAGTGGGCCTTTGGAGTCAGTAAAAATTGAAGATTTCTGTCCGCATAAAATAAAAAAATATCTTTCAGTATAAATAACTGCCTGTGGCTGTATCTGTACAGGTAAATGACAGTATAGGGCTGTAACTACACTATCAGTGAACAACTGCCTCAAATTTGAAGAAGATTGGACAAAGTATGACCATTCTACAGTGTTTCTTCCATGAAGAGATCCAGGCGGAGCTCTAAAAGGATATTTGGAGACCCAAATGGACACATGGTAACCAAATGACATTCTGACACACTAAAGGTGTTTCTCCCTTTATATTTTGATATTATATTATTTTCCTTTTATTTTTAGCCTTTGCAAATTGCAAAAACTATGTATATATTGTCGAAGACGTGGTGTGTGAGTAGCGGACTTGCTGTGCGTAATGGCTGCGACCAAGCGCACGATCGAGTATGCGGGTAACTCAGTTACGCAAGGTTATACGTTGGTTGACGGCTTATAGAAGTGGGAGATAAGGTTTGTACTATAAGGACTAGCCTTTTCTGAAGCCACTAGCTCCATGGTAACATCCGCTAGCACATTGTCGGGTCTGTAATGTGTCTTTTTCCGTCTAATTGCTGCAAGATCCGACTTGCAGCGGTTATGGCGACTTTGGACAGTGTGTGTTTGGGCTCCTTTTGTGAAAAATCCATAAGAAATGAAAGAAAATCGATGATTTCTTTGCAAAGATGAGGATTTTGGGCATGCTGGGATACCAAACACAGCCATGTTTTGTGACGTAGATTGCGCAAGCAAGCCGTAGGAATGGAAGGGGAGGGTATCGAGGACGCCGGCGTCCTCGCGGAGTTGAACAGGCAAAACTCTTGTCAAATAAATGAGATGATACAATGTGATGATCACAAAGACATTTATTTATCATGTGTATGTAAACCTGCATACACAACAAGAAGCCCAACAGGCTTTCCCACGAGCGTTGGATGTTGCTTTATTTTTGAAGGCTTCAGTGCTTCGTTTGGTAGCATTAGCCCACATTCCACACACTGAGCCCTCGGCTCTGCCTCGTTGCCTCTGTTCACAAAGCCGTACTTAAGAAAGTCAGGATTGTACTTGCGCACACATTTGGACTTTTGGGGGGGTATGGCACCACTGTTTCCTTCATTTTTTCTTTTTAAAAACTTATCCATAACTTTCGCTGCAGGCTAGCGGCTAGCTGAGTGTCTTCTTCTGCTTAATGGAGCTTGTTAAACAACTTACTGACGCATTACCGCCACCAGGTGGTGGGAAGCTATATTGTAACTGAGCGTCTCATGGATAACAGTAATATCTCTGGTGTCTTCAATTGATAACCTATGCGGTCCCGCGGCCCTCGCGGCCCACAGCTGCAAAACTGAAAGTTTTTTGCGGCCCTCTACGTGGCGCTCGCGGCCCAATCGTGGGCCGCGGCCCCATGGTTAAGAATCACTGTCTTAAAGCATTAGTGCTCAATTGACCCTTGGTTAAGCCCGCCTCCCCGCTGCTGTCGCCGTCAAACTATGTTACCATGGAGCCCACACTGTCGCCAACTGCACTACCTGATTAAATATTAAAATAGAAGGGAAAAGAACAGATTACAGGTGATGCAACAGTGTTATAAAAAAATGGGCTTTTTCCTGCAGTGTGAACATGGTACCAAAAGGTAGCAATAACCACGGGGGTCACAGCATTTTCACACCCTGATGTAATGTTCTAACTGAAGTACGAACATGGAAAACACCAAAATATTGTTTCTGTGTTTCACATGACAACAGTATTATGTGTGGAAAAACACAAAGTGAAAGAATAATGAGAGTTAAAGGCAACGAATAACTCCTTTTGTGCCGCAAGCCTTCCCGCTGCTTCCTGAAGGCCATGCAGAACAGCTTTGAATGTATGTGCACACACACACACACACACACATGGAAAAAGGGGAAGGAAAGGGAAGACATTGGAGGTTTGGGAAGGTAGAAGGGTCTCCGTTTCCTCTCGCCAAATTTGCTTTGGCAACTCTTTCTGTGGGAATGGGTAGAGACCAGCTCTTCTCAGCCGCAGAGAGCCAGGGATCGGCCCACCGAGGAGACGGAAAGCTCAAAACGCGTAACATGGAGATGGGGGAGGGTGTTGGGGGGTAAGTAAATACAGCTGGACTTTTCCATGGCTTTTCCTTTTCCTTTTCATCCCTTCCTTAGCTTTTGCTGTTTCTAGAGGGATCAAATGCTAACATCAACATGCTAGACAGAGAGGCTGGGTGTGCACGATGCAGTGTCACTGTCAGCATGTAAAGCGTTCAAATTCTGCATTGAACCTCTACGTATTTGCAAATGTGCAACAATTTTTAGTAGAACTCAACTGACACTGGATTTTTGAATCCAATACCAAAATTCAGGGGTTAAAAGAAAATCTCATGATACTGTTTATTGGCCATTCATATTTTGGATAATAATCCATTAAATGAGTTTCTCAGTAATTGCGAAAGTGTAAAAAAAACGGTGCAGCCTGGTGGATAAACAGATTGAAGATTGTAAAAAAAAGCATATAGTACTGTAACTTCTTGTGACGTACAACACAAAGATATGATAAGCTAATATCAAATTATAATTTCGGCAGGTCATTTTATATTTCACGCAAACCTCAAATGTTTCTTCCCAGATTTTAACCAAATAACAGTGAGCTGCTGGCTAAATAGGCTAATCCATCATTCAATCCTAATTATATTGATCATTTTGAAGGAGGATGAAACTGATATTTGATATTTATTAAAGGCCATAACCCACAAACAAAACATTGCTCATCATTTTTATGACGCCAGCTTTGCTTTTAGACCAGACCAGTAAAGAGATGGACAAATACAGCCAGAAAATGAATTTAACGTCCCTTTTATGATCCTCTGCAGCAAATGTTTCAGAGCCATCTAAAAGCAGGATAATTCAATTTGCTTGTAAACTCTGCTTATACTCTAATGCACATATCCATTGATCTGGGAGTGTGTGCAGGCACTTCTGGTTGTGTGTCCAATCTCACGTAAAGATATCTTAATGCTTACTGGACAACCTCAACCTTTACAATATCTGCTGCTGATAAACATCACTTTCAGCCTCTTTATACAATTCTTGCAGTTAAAGTGTCAACTATTTTCATAATTCAGGTTGGAAGAAGGTAGTAGGCTCCAGTGCAGAGGAATCTGCTGTCTGTTTTCGTGGCATTGGTGCAAAGAGTTGGCCTCTTTTAATAGGGGGCCAGATGTGAATCATGGGTAATGCGGGGAGGAGTGAGTCTAGTGTGTGTGTGTGTGTGTGTGTGTGTGTGTGTGTGTGTGTGTGTGTGTGTGTGTGTGTGTGTGTGCGCATGTGTCTGCAGCATCGGGGAATGCGGGCCATAGGGCATATTTCTGCTTGGCGTGTAATGTGCCCCGAGGTTGAGGTTGCTTGTGAAAGGGTTAAGTCGCATGGCTAAGCAAATACATAAATAGCACTTGGGGGGGGCATGGATGCTGCTGCCTGCTGTAGTGGAGGGAGAGGGCGTACGCACACACACATGCTGGCACTTTGATTTCCAATTATTACTTATGGGGCACTGGAACACAAGCAGGCATTCCGGGTACCCCGGTCCAGCCTGCTGCACATGACTTAACATGTGACAGCCACAGACGGGGACTGCTGTGCAAACATGCACACATATGTGTATGTTTACACACTTGTTTGAAGCCACCAAATGACACACACACACGTACAGACAAATGCAAAAACACCCAAAAAAAGTAAACTCGCCTGCTAGCATACATCGAAGGAGATGGCAGCACCGGAGTGAAGCTGCAGCGACAGGCCACATCCCATAATGATACACCACACCCTAAGAGAAACTCAACCCTCCACTGCACTAAGATGGATACCCAAAACTATACCCTCCCCCAGGGTAGGAAATTTACATATTTGTTAGGGGGCAAGTTTTGCCCTTTGCCCTCGTGTATTTCCGACGCTGCCCTCCCCCATCCTTTGAACACAAACAGGAAGTTTTCACTAATCTGAAAGCATTAGGACAGGTTTTATGTCAGGCTGCAATTTAAAACCTGACATGCAGAATTGGTTCTGTTCCTTACTCATGTCAACAACTATTACCCATTTAAGTGTATAGTGCTCAATAGGCTAAAAGGTCTGGGTGGACTTCCTAAAACTGGAAGGTAGAGGGCTTATGATGGTTTGCCATATTGGGAGTGCCCTTTCACTTTCAATTTGCCGTGCATGGATCCTCTTGTCAGAGAGGAGGATGAGCGTGACTTAAGCCAGTGTGGGGCCAGCAGTCAAATCCCCTCTCATCTTACAGACATCATTACGCCTGCTAAAGCCTTATCCCTGGAGCCCTCCGCTACCAGGAACCGGGATAGACCACCAATTACAGCCGTAACCTCAAATCTCGCCTTCTCTGTCTTTATCTCACTGTGACCCGGAGCTGGAGGGGGGGGGGGGGGGGGGTATTATAAAAATGCTGCCTCATGGGAGACATTGAAAGCCGCCACCATTACAGACGTTATCCGCTGGGGTGGCGTAAGACGCAATGTTTCCTCTACATAGAGCCATCTGTGGTTCACCGCCACAGCTTTATCATGGCTACAATGCATCATGAATAATGAAAACTCCATTATGACATCTTAAACTTTCATCATAAAGCGGTATTGAGTGAAGCATGAATAAAGAAGCAGCCCTGTTGTCATAGATATAGTGGTCTGAGAAGATGTAAAGTTAAACTCCTTTAACTGGTGTGTTTATCCAGGGCTGTCTTTTTTTGTTTCGCTCCGTTACAGGTGTCTCTTCTCAGAGTTGTCATCTTGATTAGCAAATAACGCTACATTTAGACAGGTGTGTTGTTTCCTGCTACTAAACTAAACAACAGTGTGAAGTATATTTAATGGCCACTGTTTTCTTTTCTGGGTCCTTTCTGTTCATGAATTGGTGCTGAGGCAGTTTGACCCTGAACTTGACCTGGAATCAACCCCTATTTGGACTAGCTGGTGGAGCTAGTTAACAAGAGCCACATGAGCTGCTGTCATAAGGCCTGTTTCCTGTATTGCAGATAAATGGAAACAGCAAAATTCGATAAATGGAATGGGTGAATAATCCGCCTGAAAACACAACCTGCTGCCCAGAAAGGCCTGTAATTATTGGAGGCCCGCCCAAACGTGCATTAGGTCTGTTATTGATACTGAATATTGAGTACATGAAAGATGGCAGCAGCTCGTCAAACAGAGAGCGAGAGTGTTGAAAACACATTCACATAAACCGAATAACATGCATTGGATTAACAAGGTCTATAGTGACACAGCATGGGATGCAGCCTGGACTCGTCACTTGACTTTCAGTTTCGTTAAAGCTTCCAGTGTACAGCTACAACATAAATGAAAAGGCTCATGGGGTGATCACTTGGCAGATGGAGTGGTCTGCTGTGACTCAGCGGCTGTAACTGAATCGTTGATAACATAAACAAGCCTCCGGCACTCGAGACACCGAAGGTGATATGATGCTTTAGAGGATAATGGAAGGTGTGAATCTAACAATGTGCGAGTCTGTGAGGGCCCTCTTAAAACCACATCCACAGGAGCACCTGGAGGAGTAAATGAGCCAGGATAAACAAGGCAGGTCATTGGCTCAGAATGCGTGAATAAATATGTGTGATCATCACCCGGTTCAGCCGTGTGTGTCTGTGTTTACAGCCTGTGTTAACTGTAAACACCATGAATGGGCGTAGCTGAAATTCTAGTGCAGAACACGTAGTATTTCTAATTTAGGCACTGTAGTGAGACACTCCATTCAAACCACTGCACGCTACAGTGACAGAGGTGGCTGTGGCTCTTTGGGTAAAGAGGGTTCTCCGGCAACCTCAAGGTTGGCGGCTGATCCTCGGCTGCTACGACTCCTGTGCCAAAGTGTCCCTGAGCAAGACACTAAACCCCTAACCCTTCTCAGCAGCCCACTGCTCCCAGTATGGGTTAAATGCAGAAGTCAAATTTCATGTATAATCATGACTCTAATAAAGTTTAGTTTTTTAAGTTTAGAAGAAGAAAAAAGGTTTTCCCCTCAACTATATGCACTGGATGCATTTTGCCCAAAGCATGGTGAGCAGTTGGGACTGGATGTTGTGGGATTAGGGCTGTTTGGGGGGATTGACACCAGATGGGGTCAGCAATGATAGCTAAATCCTTTAGCGATCCGCTCAATCCCCTTAATGAAATACCTGGATCCCCGTCCAGACAAGAAACCGACGCAAATGAGTGAGAAATGAGTTAGCTTGAGCTTTGGACAAACGTAATCTAGAGGGTTAAGTGGTAGGAAAACACTGGGTGCTTGTGAGAGACACTGTGAGGGCCATTGGTTAGCATTAGATCAGCTGGTCCTTTTCTTTCCATGCCACTTTTCTACAAATTCAGATCCAGTCACAGATCAGTCTGCACACATCTCATTGGGCTTAATTAATCCATCCTCTGAGAGTGTTTCTACATGTAAATGTAGTAACAAAAACTGAGCTTGTGAGATTTTGTTGGTACATATACGTCGCTTAAGAAGCTAGAGTTCAAATGTCCAAATCATGGTCTATGGGCTGAATCTTGGTTTAAGACAATACAATTCTGGAGTAAATTCTGGATTTGAAATGAAATCGGATCAAAAATATCATTTCTAAAACGCTTCTATTCGCAATGATCAGAGCTGAGAACGTCAGTCAGTGAATGTGAGTTAGGCTAACAAGCTCCCCTTTAAACCGGTCAGTTTGCCTGCAAATCTTTGCCCGATTGTCTAACCCCTCGCTGTACACAAAACAAGTCTTTGAGAGACCGCGGCTCAGATGGCCTCAGGCTACACTCCTTTTCCTTCCTGTCTGTGGGGGTGGGATTAGGTCAGCCTGTCAGCTGTTTCAGACACCACGACTAGCCACCGCCACTCTCCTGACCAGGCTCTTGTCTGACAGGCCCCAGCCGCCCGGGTCTGCCTGCTTTTTAGACAAACCACTGAACACACTGTGCCCTTATATGCCGCATAAAGCTGCATCTATTGATGGCTGTGTTTGTTGTAGTTGGGCATTAAGTGGGCTGAGCACGGCCGCACTAATGCATTTGCAGACTTGGCGGGTCAATTAGAGCGCCACTCTGAGCCCATCATCCAACATGGGGAAACAATCTCTACACATGAGGGCTGCTGAAATGAAAGCTGTGGTCTTCAAGTGGCGTTATGAGTGGAGAACCAGGGAAAACAAGGCGGAGGGGGGTGAATGAATAAGGTCTGCTGCTGTGTAAAACTTGATATACTGTCTGTATGGTAGCTATATACTGTATATATATATATATATATATATATCTGACAGGGTAATTATTATGTTTGGTGGGTACAGAATTCTCACCATTGCACTGATCTATTTCTTGCTAATTTTTAAAACCCTTTACCCCTTAACCAGACTCTTCCTGCCTGGTTAACACCACATCTTCAAAGTCACTGGCCTCAGCTTGGTTCTGGTAAAAATCACAAGTCTCAAACCCAATCCATCATAAGATAATAAAATGAAAGTGGAAAGAGAAGCAAGTTCTTATATTTCATGACTTCCTCAAATAATATATCACACAGGAATTCCTTCTGCAGCTCAACACTGTGACATGTATTGTAGGTTTAGGTCTGTCTGCGCTGGTAACAGTGCAACTCCAGGGCAGACAGACCTTTCACTTCCCTTCACATTGAGAGCACAACAGAGTCAAGCAGATGTCTCAGCAGCCAATCCCAACTGTCTATGGCAGCTATCCCACAGTAAACACCAGGCAACCTCCGGGTCTGATAAGTGAAGCCAATGCTAGAGTACCTTAAACCTGCATTCTTTCTACTGGCGAGTAGGGGGTGACTTCTCTGGTTGTTAAAAAGAAGTCAGATTTGTGATAAGTCTATGAGAAAATGACTCTACTTCTCTCTTGATTTATTACCTCAGTAAACATTGTAAACATGAGTTTATGGTCTCAATCTCTAGTTTCAAGTGTTGGGAATAACATAGCCTCAAAAAGGGGGCACCAATATGTTGGGAACGTAAAGGAGCGTGTTTGGGTTATCAGCATCTAAGAAACTAAATTCTTGACATCAATAGAATTATTAATGTCAGTAACAATTATTAATGATTATTAATAATAACGGGGCACCACCCTGCGAACAGGGACCAATAACCAAACGATAAACTAAGTCTCATAATTAGTGTTCACTCACAATGTCAATAGTCTGAGTACTATGACACATTCAGAGTGAAAGTGAAGGTTTAAGTTCGAGCACAGACCACATATACAGCTATTATCACAATACACATGCACAAAGTATTCACAGAAGCTGCTCTTTAAAATATAACATATAAAATATAGTTTATTACGTTCTAATACTAATGATCTAGTCAACTAATATCTAAACTAACAACAACTATACATTTATGAGCACGCTATCTGAAATCAACAGACTATTGAAAAGAGGAGGGGGGAGTGTGTGTGTGTGTGTGTGTGTGTGTATGTGTGCGTAAGGGGGAGGAGTGAGGGAACAGCTCAGCGACGTATGACGTAGTTGGGACGTGGTGACGTCTCTCATGCGTGAGACTCAAAAATGGCGGATAGCCAACAGGAGACCTGGCGTCTATACGTGCCGATAGCCGTTTAGCACGTAGCTACATTAGCTCAAAGATATATGTGTGTTTGTGTGTGTGTGTGTGTGTGTGTGTGTGTGTGTGTGTGTGTGTGTGTGTGTGGGTGGATTAGGAAAAGAGAAGGGAAAGGTACAAAACAAAATGAAATAAAACAAAAGATTAAGATCCTCTGCGCCGCGCTGGAGTACGGAAGATTGCTCTCTCAGCCAGGGGAGCAAGAACCTTGACTCTTTGTCTCAGCCGGCGGTTCTGACCTCCTGAACTGATGAGAAGCAACTTCGACCTCACTGCGGCTGTCTCGACACGAATCACGATAGCATAGAATACACAGTAACTTCTACACAACACTAGCAATTTCAGGGATCGCCAGTGTCGGTGATCATAAAGCATACACCACGTTATAAAAATGAACAGTATTTTAAGCACACAAACAAGATAAAATAAACACAAATGAACTCTCTCCAACTCTGCCCAGAATCTATTTCGCCTTACGGTACGATGCAATCGTGGTGATTGAGGGGGGGGGGGGTTCTTCTGAGGTTCGTTGGGCTCAGGCAGCGCGGCTGCGTGCCGCGGGAGGTGTTCTCTCGGTGGGAGAGAATCGCTTCGTCTGGATAAGGGATTTTCGCGTCCTTATGGCCAGAGCAAACGAGGCGCTTGGTGGAGAGTGGAAGTTCTCTCTCTCTCTCTGAAGAAGTCTTGCTTCTTCACTTCTGCAGGAATAAAAGGGTTCGCTTCGTGGATACGAACAAAGATAAAATAGACAGTTTGGTGAATTCGGCCAGCGAATATAAACTGTTAGACCTAGGATTTGGTTGAAAAGGGAAACAACGTTGGTGTGCTCCCTAGCTCGACGGAGGTCGAAGGGAAAAAGCATTGAGGTGGGGGTTGCTGGTAGTTTTGTAGAACGGTGGCTGAACCACAGGGGTCCTGGGGTGTCTTGGCTCTTGGCCAATTAGATTGCAGCGCTGCTTTCAGGTAACTTCAGGAACGCATAGTTTTTGGGGGGAGGAAACTCACACCCTAATGTGAATTTCTTCAGAGCTGGGGGTTTGGTGCTCAAACTACAATCAGGATGAAACCTTTGCTTGCAAAAGGGAAGGCCTGACTCTCTTTGTTCCACAGCACATGTCGAAGCCATATAGTCAGATCCCAACACAAGTTTTCTTCAATACAGCATGATGTTCATTTAGTAAGTTATGGTCCATTTAGAGTCAAACAGACCATAAAGCAGGGTATGCTTTAGGGCGGGGCTACTTTGTGATTGACAGGTCGCTACCACAGCGTTTTCGTCTTACTTTAACCCTTTCACAGTGTGTTTACAGTTCATGAAAGTTAATTGTAACATATTGGTCGCCTAAAAAGGTTTTATTCAGCATTACTTAGCATTACTGTACTCTCCACCTTCTCCTGTCATGTTTAGTTGCACAAACCATGATGGCGACGACCAACGTGCGGAACTCAATGCAAAAATCAATGGGTGACCTCGCGCGGACTACGTTTATTTCTTTATAGACACAGTAGATGGTAAATACTGTAGCATCATCAGAGCAGGACATTTTGATTAGCATTAGGATCTGTTAAAAGCTCTCAAGTGAATACACCTGAGCCGGTGATTGCCTTCCCTTCACTCAGATAGTCTAATGGTATGGAGATGAGAAGGTTCATCTTTTGATTTTTTCATATTACTGCAGCTGATCCACTTGCAGGGGGAACGATTGCATTTGCGTTTGAGTTGTGGTGTTTTAACAGCATTTTACATCTCACTTCTAAACCACTAACAAAAACAGAGAGACTGATCTTACCCAACAAAAAATAGAAATGTAATTGGTAGTCTGTCAGACAGGAAGTTAGCAATTGCAAGATGAAAAAAGGAGAAGTGCTTCAGTGAGAGACATTAGGTTATGTCCTCCTAAGGCTAAAGTGGTGTGTCTTGGGGACCTTTAAGAAAAGAGACACCAGCCATGTTCTTATAATGCTGCAGCAGGAAACTGCAACATTACAAGTCATTAACCAGCAGACCGGAGCTCCAGCCTCCACACTTGAAATGTTTATCCCACAAGGGACAGAGCAGAGAGCGTGGTGAGCTTCATCTGCCGCTACATCCATAAAGGTATTTATGGGGGGGAGTGTCCATGCAGAGTCCCAAAGCTGTCACATATATTTTCCTGGAGTGAGAGACTATCCAGTGAGACTCCTGACACATGCGACTAAGGTGAGAGAAAATGGCTGCCACTGCACACGTGCTGCATGTACCGAAGTCACATCTCAATGTCTGCAGGGCTCTGTCTGCTGGCTTACTGGGGGAGTGGAGGCATAATGGTCTGGGTTGTTAGAGAGCACTCCAGTTGCACTGTGATGGGAATGTTTTCGACAGCTTTCAGACACTTGGCACTAATGATGTTCTGCGTGCCCGATGGCCAGCTGGGATTTTTTTTTTCTTCTCCCTCCAATCAGTGTGTAGAACAACTTTACCAGCAGCCACGCAACTCTAGGAAGCATGCCAGCTCAGCCGGATTGCCTCTACTTGGGCTTACACAAGTTAAAATAGTAATGTGCTAAAAATAAAGTAGGTGTTCTATCCTTACCCACGATGTTCTGTCTACGTACTTCATCATGTCATGGGGCTTCTATCGAAACATGAATGGGCGTGTTGACACGTCTGTTTGGCTTGTCAGAGTGAAATTGATACTTTTGGTTCGTTTTCCGTTTAGACTGGTTCCGTTTGACAGTGCACAAAATGTATCTTTTTCTTTCTGAAGCTGACACTTTCTTGCAGGGAGTCGCAGACTTTCACTCTGCAATGATCTACTGTGCACATGAACTCTTTTTCCTTCAGTTGATCTGGAATGACTTTATAAATGTCACTATTTTTGTGGACTTTATCTGGCTTCTTCTGTATGTTCTCTTTGGCCCAGATGTCAAGCAAACATTGGACTTCTGCAGAAGTCCCTGTTAACCTTTCATTTACCTCTATCTATATCAACAAAAGCATCCTGTGTTTTGGTTTTCTTCCAGCAATTGGGTCGGGTTATGTTCTCAATGCAATTAAACACAAATAGGGTTCGCTTGGAAACGCTTTGGCCGCTTGCGAGACCGGTAGTTCTGGTCTGCACCAGATTGCGGTAACTGCGGTCACAGCCGCCCAAAAGAAACGCACCGGGGGGGTGAGCCCCACCAGAGTTTGATTAAAACAGACTAAATGTTGGCTAGTAAAAGCACCCAAAATCAAAGTTGACCACATTTGAACTCATGATAGAGATATGTAAATCATTTTGTAAACAAAATCAAATGTTTGCACTAAAAAGTCTTTACAGGTCCACTAGGTTTCTGGTAACCCAAGACTGGACCCAGGTCTGGAATCTTCCCGGGTTAAAATCACTTTCAGTCTGTCTATAAAGTGTCAAATACCTGAGTGGACCTGCTCCTCGTAGATCCCCTTTTCTTGACAATTAATGTATGGCTGCTGGGTTTGGGTAGGTTTTCCTTTCTGTTGATGAAGTTTGGGATTGTGTGGATGGTGTTTATGGTGGCCATCGCTGGTCATGCCAACTACTCAGTTCTCCCTTCAAAGGACCACAGGATCTTTCCTGATAAAGGCCTACCAGACAGAGATATTCCATTTGTCCAGGTGGCAGACCTAAAGCAGATGAAATCCAGCAGTACATTCCATCCCTGTCACATTGAAGTGGGGTAGCCTATGATAGGTGAAGGCCTAGTTAGAGCCAGTCAAATAGAGCAGACAGAGGGAACGAATCAATGAGCACCAGAGGCTCCCGGAGGGCCGGCGTAGAGGAGGAGAGGGTTATTGTAAATCAATTGTCTGCCAATTAATTTCCATTGATAGCATCAGAATAATGACATGCCGTAATAAAATGGTAATCAGGGCCTTTAGCTGCAGGCGGCGGCGAGTCGTTTGGCAATCTGAGCTGCAGGGAAAGTGGCACTGGCCCACATTCTCCACTCTCGCACTGCTGAACATGTGTCCACTTATTCATGTGTGTGCATCGGCACCGTTTGGTCAAAGGTTCCGGTCCTTGTCGGCTCTTTTTTGTTGTGGCTGGATGCGTGCGTGCATGTATCTCGCTATGTGCACGAGGAACATCTCACGTGCCGCACAGCCTCTGATTTAATACCCGAGATACGCAGCCCGGCGACAGCGCCAGATGACTCGGGGAGCAGATTAAAATTTCAACAGCTAACCTCGCGCAAACCCAAACAGACACACGTTAAGTAAGTAAGAGGAGCTGAGACAATTACAGAGGGGAGAGGGGGGGCAGAGATGATGTTTAGATGATTTTGTTTGGCTCTTAAGGAACCACAGACACCCTAAACGCCCCACCAATCAATGGCAGAGGGAAGCAATATTAAAACCAGGGGTCACTGCTGAGGTCAAACCTCATGAATCAGCATAATTGGATGAGATATGGGTGTTATGACGGAGCGAGGGGGAGACAGTAATAAGCTGGAGGTCTTGTTTGGTCAGAATGTGGGTGGCAAGGCAAAGAACTGCTTGAGTTGTGGTGGTGGATCAAATTGGGGGCAGATTACAGTGAAGCCAGCCGACTAATGGCCTTTTTCCACTGCAGGAACATAGCGACCCATAACCAAGACTTCCCTAAACCTCACGTGAGATATTTGCCATGAAAAAGGCAAAAGCTGGACCGACTACACTTTTTTAATATCCCGTTAGAAGGAAAGCAAAGTTAGAGACAAGAACATAAGAAGTGACAATGATGTTGATTTCTTTGTTTTTGTAGTTTGTATGCCAATGCGAACAGTTTCCAGCACATTTGGGGGTGTTGGAGGGGGGCGATTGCACACACACACACACACACACACACAACAGGGAGAGCAGCTTGAGGTGGAACTCTTCAGGTCTGGGTTTTGGTTCTCACTCTGGCTGCATATAACTATCTACAGTATGTTACAGTGTGTCATTTGGTCTCAAACCACACACACACACACCTAACAAAACAAAAATGAGTACTGTGAAGCAACAACTCACTAGCTTCTAGAAAAAGGAATACAAAAGGAACATGATGCAAGGGGACAAGAAAAAACAAATGATAGGATATTGTGGTTATGAGTGTGTGTGTGTGTGTTTGGATGTGGGGGGAGCAGGCACTCTTCTTTTCCTCTCTGGAATCTGTCTTAATTAAAAAGGATTGCTTTTACAGTAAGTATGCGCCCTGAGGGTAGCAAACATGCTCTGAAGCACGGGGGGAAAGAGGCGGGGTCGAGGACTTGTTTCCAGACACACCCTGAACAAAAAGAGTTCTGTACCCCCC
>NW_022280144.1:524244-554106 GCF_004355925.1 Anarrhichthys ocellatus
GTGGAGGACGAAGTCCCCCAACATGATCCCTCCCAGGCACTGGGGGGCTTAAGTAGGCAACCCAACACTGGCGAGTCTGCACTGGCCGTAGTGAGCAGTGACTCCTATCGATTTCATTGCGTAGATTAGATTTGGGGAGTGCACTAGGATGGAGCTGATGGTGCTTTGAGTGGAGGGGGTGGCAATCATCAGGCGCCTAGTTGGTCTTTTGGAGTCTGCCAGAGCAAACACACACACACTCTCACACACAGAGGCCAGTGGCAGGGGGGGTGGGGAGGGCGATATCAAGGCTGGCTGGTGGTGCAGTTAGGCAGCTGTTAGCGTTTCAGAAAAAATTAGCACCAGGTTCAACTGTAAACAATGAGCTCATTCTCTCTGCTAGAGCACACCACATCTGTTTTGGAACAAGCAGCCTTATTCAAGGCCCACACTGAGGTAATCCACACCCCCCTTGTAAAAATCTAACTGGGTAAAGCACTTGAGAGGACCTTGAAGTCATGTAATGCCCTGCAACCAACGCTGGGAATGATATGTTTTAATATGCGTGACTAGCATGCGTACTTCACCTACTCTTTGGACCAGTGAAGAGCTCAAGTATGGAAGTAGTGTATGGAAATACTTCCTGTTTTCTTGGAGGGGGAGGATGATTGGCCTTATAGGCTCGCACAACTTCAGTGTAAATAAGCTGCCACACTGATATTACCATTAGGCTCACCCCTCTCGCCTTCTCCTACTTCAAGGAGGTCTTATCCGCAGTTCCACAAAAGGTCTTCAAAGATGTCACCTTGAAGGCTTTCATTGAGTCTGAACCTTTTGAATCATGGTTTTAATTGTTGCAGTTGCTGGCATTTTTTTAATCATTAAAATAACTATGAAGAAGCAAAATGGATTTTTACTGTAAAAATCTGCTTGTACAGACAAATAACTCCTAATTAAATGACAAAAAACAATGTTGTACCTGCATCCTAAAATGACCCATAATAGTGTTGGATGGGCTGCTACTGCTAGGGTCAAGGTTTGGTTTGGTTTAGGCACTGGAAGGATCTGGTTAGGGATATGGAGAGATCCCTCTTTGGTTTTAAAAACTACTTCATCAAGGTCAGGGAAATGTCATGGTTAACCGATGAACTCCTCTGTCAGGCCTACGGAACGATTGTGGTGAAACTGTGACCAATGAAACACTGACAGTTGGTAGGAAATGGGATGCAAACAGCGGTCTCCCGTGGCACAGTCACATGCTTTAACCCATCTGACCCGTCCATCCACACCAACTTCTTCCCTAAAATCATGCAGCTGTGAAAAATGTCTCATTTGTCAAATCTAAGCATTTGAACAAAAGGCTGGTGAGGAGGATGGTAAACCATCGCCGCAATGCGTCAGCTTTGTTGTTTGCCACGCTTCAGCAGTAATGTAAAGTTGATTTGTAATTTAAGGGCTATGACAAACAACATTGCCTGTATGGGCCTTTAAGTCACTCAGCAAATCTTCTTAAGGTGTGAATGCACCTTAAAACACAAACCTCTGGAGATGCTCTGTGTAGAAGGCTGATATTATGTTTAGTGTATGTCGGACTAGATAAAAGAGCCCAGCTTCCACTATAGGGCCGAGCCTGGATGACAAAGCCTTGGAGGGAGACAGTGGGTGACTCAGAGTCAACAGGCACATCTATAGCTAGCTACTGTATATAGGTCACCCTTTAGGTCTCCTATTGCTGCATAGTGCATGCGTGGAGCAAAGACAGCTGCAGCAACCACTGGACATGCTCAGGCGCTGATCCAGACTGTAGTAAAGACTGGAAATGTGGTTGTTAACCTTCACCGTGTGCAGGATGTTTTTTCAAACATGACTTTGTAACAACGCAAGACTATTATTGTTTTTGTCTTGGGTGTCTCTAACTTTTATCGTTTCTATTAGAACAGACTGAGAGAAGACTAGGCACAATGGTGTTAGTGGAGCCCGAAAATAGAAAACGAGTGTAAGATGTAAGAGTGTACTTCTTTCTCCTCGCAGTTTTTTTGAAGCCATGTGGTCCTCGGTGTGTTCGTGACTGGCAAGAGGGTCAAACAGACAAGAGGAGCAGGTGGCACCCAGGTGGGTGCTGCCAGGTTGGTGGGCAAGGATTGGTGGGCGCTGCCCTTTTCACGATCCACGTGCCATCTGCCTCGGCCGGCAGTGACGGCGACCCAGTGACAGAGAGGCAACAGAGGGACGGAGGAAGAAAACTAGATTTGCTCATTTTCTTCTTCCACTTTGTTCTCGCTGCAGAATCAGCTCTGACGGACTTGGCTCCGGTTCCTGTCGTAAACTAGTTATATTGGTGTGGTATTATGCCAGCAGCAGTGCCTGTATTAATGGTGGCAATACGTTTTGTGAGGAGAAACTTGACTCGAGCCCGGCTCTTTGGTTTCAACCTACACAAACCTACATCTGTTTGTCCTACATCTGTGTTGCAGCATGGAGTCAAGTGGAAGGATCTGTCCCGTCTCCATAGAGACTCGATGTCACACTCTGGCAATTTAATTTGGCAAACCAATTTATGGAATAGTTAATTGCAACACTGCTCTATTTAACAGTCAAATGAGCTCTGGAAGATATCCTCGGTCTTGTGACCTTAGAAATGTCATATATTTAATCAGCGCTTGAGCAAAAGTTCACCGTGTGCACTGTCCTTTGTGAGAAAATTCTGCCCTGTGTCATTTTTGTGTCATCTTGATAAACCTATTTGTGGCCGCTTCTTCATCTTTTCAACTTCAACATGAAAACAGGATCAACGGGGGGGTCGGGATGTGTGTACAATCTGCTGGCGGCTCATGTTTATGAGGGTCTGCTACACCTGGCTTTCTTGTTATAAAAAAGCGAGACTGGCAGAAATAAAATGGGGGCTTGTTACGGTGCTTAAATCCGTCTCAGCTTTCTCTATCTTCCTCCCATCGGAACGAGAGGTGGGGGGGGGGATTCGTATGAGCTATTTATGAGGAAGGTCACACTGAGAGGGCATGGCAAGGAGCCAGCAGTCTCTCTCCTTCTCCTCCTCCCTCCCCATGTCTTTCTTTTATCCTCTCCACTCTACTTCTCCTCTTGTGACTCTCGGAATGCTAAAATCGACACTTTTATTTTGGGATTGAACCTGTGGGTAGTAGATATTTTTCTGTAGTATTCAGTATCTTCCAATGTGGCCATCATCATAAGTACATGGAGAAAAATGTACATGTACTTTACATGAGTACTTTTCCCTCTTTTTGGAAAAAGAATGCCTCTCATTTGGACCACAGACACTGACATCCTTCTGTTTGGACTATGCACTGTTTGCTGAACAGTGGCCACTGTGGCCACAAGTGGCAATTACAGGATGTTATATCTCCAAGACTCTTTTGAGTCATTTGCTTTAAAAACACCATGATTAGGTGATCTAACTGAGAGCAAGTGGAGTGGGACCACAAGCAGGAAAGGATGAACTGACTGAGTAATGTCGGTGACCCAGAAACAACTATCTAAAGTCTGCTGACATTAGCCACCAGAAGCAGAAGACTGGAGCAGAGTGTTGATTGGATCAAGGATGCGTTCTTTTGAGCTCAAAATTATTAATAATAATAATAATAATATATATTATTCATGTGACACTTTTCTTAACAATGTTACAAGTTGATTTAGAGGAAAATCACAACAATACAACAATTCAAAAACAACATAAAAGTATAAAAACACCAGGGGATGAAACAAAGTAAAAAATAGATATGAAATAGCAGGAGACGGATGATAAAACCCAGCAACATATTAAATATTCATAAACGTCTTCCTATAAAAGAGTGTTTAAAGAAGGGATTTAAAAGACGCTAATGAAGTAGCCTGTTAGATCTCCATAATTGGCCGTGTTTGGGGGCTCTAACAACAAAGTCCTGTTTGCCGGGATCTAGGAACAACGAGCAGAGCCACATCAACCAATCTAAGGGATCGTCCAGGCATTAGAAAACCCTTGATGTAATGCTTTAAAAGGGAACAGTAACATTTTATCTTCAACACGGAGCATAACAGCGCTCTGAATGACCTGGCTGAGAGGAAGCATCTGTCGATGATTGATCAAAAATCAATCTTGCATGTATAAAACATTGAATGTCAGAACAAAATATCAATCAGCAGGTTCACCCTGATGTGTTCTTTCTCTCTACTTGTACCTCCAAGCCTCAGCAGCCCCCATCCACACCTTCCCCAACTCACACACTCAAAAACTCAAGAGAGCACTCCAGCAGGAGTAGGAGGCAGCAGAAGCACAAGAGGGTTAGATTAGGTGTGAAATACGTTCTGCGACTTTCAAACAAGGAAAATGTACCATGGCATCGCTGGCGGAGTGGGCGAGCAAGAGCACCTAGTGGAGGGCTGTCCCTTTGATGTTTAATTTAGAGAGAGAGAGAGAGGGAGGAGGGGGAGGCTGGAAGGTTGGGGGAGTGGATGGAGGGAGAGATGGTGGTAGTGTCGAGTATGCTGAAACTACACTGTTTTCCATCAAAGGCTCTGGGAGTCCTCTCCTTTTCATATATTCACCAAAGATGATAACGGACAGTACGGGCTGGAAAACACCAGTTGAGAGAAAAGGTTGGGGGAAAGAGGAGAGAAGGACAGAAGGGAGGAGGGAGGAGGGAGGAAGGGCATGAGTAAAGGAGGAAAGTGAAAATGGGTTGGTAAAGGAGGTTCTGGTGGAGGGTCGAGCCAAATCAGGCATAGGGAAGCAGTTTTCTCCACAATATCCTCTCTTACTTTTTATTCCCCCCCCCCCCCATATCTCCTTCCCTCTCCTCTGCTGGGGAGTCCTTCCTCCTCGTTTCTGCTCACTGACTGAAAAGTGGAGCTGTGTGCCAGGCAGAGGAAGCAATTAAAAATTAATGGAAGCTGAGTGATAGAGAAACCTGCAAGGGCGTGCCGCCCGCCACACACACACACACAGAGTTTCTTTTCCTGTGCTCCCAGTCTCTCCCTTCCTCAGTTTCTCTTCACCTCTTTCTGCTTCAGTGTGTGTCTGTCTGAGCGTCAGCCGTGATGTGAAATGGAAACATGGCGCGCAGCAGAAGCCAAACCCGTCTGATGGAGGTTGCAGTGGTTTTAAGGAATTTGATGAAATGTGACATTAGGTCACAAATATTTTGTTGTGATGAACATGAAGTTTCTCATCATGTCTGATCTTATCCAGCTTTGTATTTTCTGACTCCAAGAGTGACTTTCTTCTGCTTTGCACTAAGTGTAGACAAAACTAAATCAACTATGGCGCATGTGAACACAAACAAAATGGTGGGTTTGCAGTCAAAACAAGGTCTTGCATCTGGTTTGGGTCATGGCTCGTCAACTTGAACTTTGAACAACATTTTCAAACAGGCTTGTTGATCCCCAAAACACAATACTGCCCAGTTCGCTTGCAGCTGGTCCCCATTGTCATATGATTGGCTGCTTCTTTGCGTGTCATTGGGTTTGTTTGTAATTATTACAGTGAGTTTGTTGGCCATTGCACACTGCACGGAATTCAAGGTCGATTTGTCTTTCGCACCGTGCAGAGCGGATTAAGTTGCGTAGAACTTTATTGCTCCTTCCAACCTTGACAAAAGCAGCGCAGACCAGATCCACTCTTACATTCTTACCTTTCACAATAAAAGCCCTTGAGATTTAATATTTTGCATGTTTGTGTTGTGTATTTGTCATGCCCTCAGTGTGTAAAGGCCATTTGGCTGTTCTAATGAGCCATTACAGCTTTTGATTGTTCATTGGTGAATGACATGGTTGCTGTTCAATGCATGTTAGTTGGGACGCTCACAGATAACAAGCACATCAATAGTGCTGAGCTGGTTGTCGCTTATTTCTCAACGGGACCTCATCCCTCTGTCTCTGGTCCTGATTGTCCTCAGCGGAGGACATGACCTCTAACCCTGTCCCCACCCCCCTGGGAGCCCTCAGGGTGCAGAGGCCATGCTATCAGAAGACATTTGCATACCGAAGAGGAGGATGTAGACCTTGCTACGCCACACACACATGGAGCCACCCTGACCCTTGACCTCGAGGCCCTCTTCCCCCTCCCCCCCAGGTCTCCCCCATCCCACAGATGAGCTGATGTATTATTCCACACAGGTGGACAACTGGGCCTTTGTTCTGAGAGAAGGGAGCCAGCCACAGCAGAGAAGAACATCCACCTCTTGTTTGGTGCAGAAACAGGATTTCAACCTCTAACAAGCCCGTACAACAGTGTAAAAAGTGCTCCAGTGCAGAGGAGGTGACTTCAGCAACCTCCTCCCACAGACAAATCTATTAGAAGTCCACTGCAACAGAAGAGAAACAGATTGATTTTTCAAGTATCTGAACTTAACTAAACTAAATGTGGACTCCTGTAAACTGTCCACTGTACACTATGTGACAACCCCCATGTCCTCACATCCATCTTAAAGGAGCACATGGAGATCAGTCATGATGTGTTCTACTCTGCGTTGCATTATGGGAAACGTAGGATCTAATAGGGATGTAAGGAGAACCAAAACTTCGGTATAAAGTCACTGCCAAAATTCTGAAAACACGACGGTACTTGTTTTTTGGTCCCGTCGTACTGGGGACAGTAGAAAACGTGTTTGGGTTGCAGCCAGGACGCACCCTATTTTTTCCTGATGAATCCAGCTAACGTTAACCAGCTAACGTTAGCTAGTTAACGTTAGCTGTTAACTGGTGTTAACAGCTAACGTTAACGGGAGGTGCCATTGATAAATGGGTCAATTCTAACGTTACCATGATGTGTTGCAATGTAAACTTGTAGAATGTAGTTTTTGACAAGAAACTTGAATAACTTGCATTTGTGCAAGTTTTCACAGCGATATACAAAGATAATGTGAATGTTGACATCCATTTATCGTTTTACTTTTGTGGTGTTGAGAATTGTGGAATTTCCCCAGTATTAGTGTCGACTACTAAATTTCTGGTATCATGACATCCCGAGGATCTACTTTTTCGGACCCTTAGTCTGAACATCTCGACCTCTGCTGCACCAGTGGATGGAATTTTTCCATCCTCAGTGAAATGGCTAACCGAGCAAACTCCATATGCTGAGGAAGACGGTGAGTTGAGAGCTCTGGAAAAGACCATTAAGTGTACCTTAAGATTTATTTTTCAAACTACTGTTTCTGAGGTCCAGAAGGAACTTGGACTGTCAACTTAGTTGAAGAGATGTAGAGCATTGTTTTTAACAGGGATGGTCAGTGGTAGCTTAACTGGAGACTGATGTCGCAGTAGCAAAGTACAGTGTTCTCTGCAAAGCTCTGTGGCTTTGAGGCGCCCTGAGGAGCAGGTTGATACAAATTGAAAGCTGGGACAGAAAGTTGTAAGACATGGGGGTTGAACAAAGCAAAACCTGGCTGTGCACACACACTTGACAATTTGTAGGTCGCAGCGTACACCACTGCTGCGTGGAAGATAGCCGAAGCATGTGGTTACACCCTCCTCCATCTCACTGAGGCCTGTGGTGTGCGGCCATTTTGGTTAAACCCATGTCGGTCTGCGCTGGGGGTTTCACTACCGCACCCTTCACCCCCCCTTCCTCCCCACCCTGCAGCTACCAGGCAGTTTACAAAGTTTGAACACGGGTTTGCATGTGAGGTTGGACCATAGCCGCTGCATGTAACATGACTAAACGGTGGAAGATATCATTGTGTAGCATGTAGTGTGTGATGAAGGTGACAATGGGCAGCCCCTGCTACATCTAACATGGTGTTGTGACTGAAGCAATGGAAACAAAAGAGAACATAGAAAGTATGAAGAACTACAGATAATGACACTCACCTATGGATGGAAAAGAGTAGCAGGAACACACCACAGAGCCACCAGGAGAAAGAAAAATAGAAACGTTAGTCAAATCATCTTCAGGCGTTCAGCATAAAATCATAGCAGACTAATTGCACATTTCACAAAGTGGTCATTTAGGGGGTTCCAGCAAAATTAGCAATTGCTTAATTTCACTTTAATTGAAATGATCCTCATTAGAGCATGTGTAAGAGTTACTGCTCTAATCGTTGGTTTCACTCTCGTCACTTGTGTTTCCCCACAGAAAGTGTAGACGTCTTACACATGGGGCCTCTTCAGGTCTAGGGCCCCAATGTGAGACCACATGGCATTCAGGACATGAAAACATTTAAGAGCTTCTTGTACAAAGCAATCAAAATACTATATTTTACGACGGCATGAGTTATGAGTTCTCTCTGCTAGCTCGTGAATTCAATGTAGGAGGTGATTTATTTGAGTTTCTGTTAATCAATGCAGACAATGCACATGTGAATGGATTTCTTTTTTCTTCCCTTCTTCATTCTACCATCTCAAGATGGGCGGCTGCCTCTCTCAGTGGTGGTTTTATATTTTTCCTGCACTTGGCTTAAGTGACACGGCAGAGGGGGCCTATGAAAGTCCAGACAGCCTCATTAAAGCACAGTAATTGCTTTGCGAGCAGCAGATCATAAGAAGACCCCGCTGCCCCATCTCTTCCTATAAAAGGCAAGGAGGTAGCAAGGTATTGGGGGAGGGGGGTTCAGGGTACAGAAGTACAGGACCAGGGGGGGACCCCAACTGTGGAAGGGTTGGAGGAGGAGGAGGAGGAGAAGGAGCGGATGGTGGTGTGTGTTTAGAGCAACGATGCCTCAAAAATACAAACACTTGATTAGCCCCTATTTAAATCATTAGGTCCTAAAAGAGCTGAATCCAGAGTTATTTTCTTGGTTCCCGTAAATGAGCCTGAGTTAAAGAAATTGCTAGTGCGCTGGCTCCATGTGCCCATGGATGCTGAGGACCTCAGAAAGATCCGGATAAGAGGAAGTCAAACTTTTTAGCTTCATGCACCACTGAGCAGGACATGGCCCCGCCTCCAATGCTGTATCCAACTCTCTTTATACATCCATGGATTTGAGTCATTCATCAGTTTATCATTATGGCCTGATTGATTAATGTCACAATTGTCATCTTTGGGAAAAGATCACTTCAATCCACAAATGTCAGTGCTGGTTGTGTTATCAGCCCTGTAAACACCCTGCCAAGAACACACAAACAGATACTCACACACTACACCACTGTGAGCACTACTGATTAATCATGCACACATACTGCCAGCACCCACACAGATTAGCTACTAACATAGGAAACACAATACCCGGCACTGAATGTGCCGTGACTCTCTCCTCTCTGTGGAGAGGTGGTGACCCCCAGCGCAATCTGCCCCACTTCTTTCTTTCTTTTTGTCTGGACTCCTGCCTCACAGAGCCTCGCTGACATCGCTCTCTCAGCACATAGCCCGAGGCCTGTAAAAAAAGTGCCTTCTCCTTCATTGCACCACCTAATGAGGTAATTAGGGGTGAAGCTTCACCAAATGTGTTTGTTTTTCACACCCGGGCCCCGCTAAATGTCGTCTCCTGCAACCCCACAGTTTGCATAATTATGCCAGTTGACAAACCACTCTTCCCGTGCTAATGGTGAGGCCATGTCAACGCGAAGTCAGCAAAGTTAAAAATGTTTATTTTCCTCTTCTAGTGCTTTTCAAAAAGGCTCTATGGAGGGAATCCTCTTGGAAAGTTGGAAAGTAACTTACTGTGATAGTTCTGATTGAACCGGGTTCTCACTCGAGTCTGGACACCTCTCTATGGTTAATGTGAACGATTGTTCTTTATTGTGCATCATTGCTTTTCATGAGGTTTGATGCGAAATGTGTCGAAAAAAGAAAAAAATCCCTCAGTAGGTCTCACTTTCACATGGTGATTAATCACTTAAGAAGATTGCGCCCTCTCCCTGAAACTCCTCCCCCTCCCCTCCCCTGGGCTGAAGCTCATAACAGGATTGGTCTGGCTAATGTCTCTCCACTTAACATATTTCAAGCTTTGGCTGAAAAGTGGCACGTTTTCATCTTAAAAGGCAGATGAATCGCAGAGACAAAAGACAGATCATGGTTCTTAACTTTCTCTCTCTCTCTCTCTCTCTCTCTCTCTCTCTCTCTCTCTCTCTCTTTTGCCTCCCCCCTCATTTGCTTAGCTTTCCTCTCCACATAGCTTTCTCTGTGTTGTCAGAGCGAGCTAGCAGGGGGTCCCCACTTTCCCTGCAACTAAAGGGATTAGCTGTTATTGGGACAAAAGTACTGTCTTGAAGCCCCCCCCCCCCCCCCGGCCTCCCTCTTTAGCGGGCAGCTACCTGCTGTCAGCTCCTCTGCAGGCACCTTATCGATTCTGACAGGTCAAACGCGTTCTGTTTGGAGGACTTTTGAATTTCAGCTGCAGGAGGAAAATGTGCTCTTCTGGAAGGAATCCTGTGGTTTTGTGCTGGAGGTTGCATGTCGGACTGGGGAACATTTTCATTAATCTGACCTTTCCAGTGGCCTGGCTGTTTTTTTTCTGTCTCGTCTAGTTCTGGTGGCGCTGTGAATGCTCACATGTTTCCTTTCTCACTCTCTTATCTGACATGTCTGCGAGGCCTTGCCGCCTTTGAAAGTGATGTCACTCAGACCGGTGTAGAAGCCCGGGAGAGTATCAGAAAAGCGGAAGAAGATGCAAGTCAGCGGCCGTTTCTGCATGTTATCTATTTTAAGAAGCAGATCTTCACTGTCCTCAGCTGTTTTCAAACTGGATGCGTATTGAATACTGCAGCAACATCCTCCATGTAACCTTCAGGGAGCCTTCTGCTGCAAGGAATCAATAAATGATGAAGAAGGGCCGGTCGGTTGGCAGGTTACTACATTTGTCAAGATGCTTAGGTCAGTTGCAGCTCACGATGACAACCCACTGACACAGTTGTTGCAGCTCTCAGTGCTTCTTGCTCCAGCACTGTACCCTCCATCATAAGCACAAAAAGTCCAGAAGCCCTAAGCTGAAACACGTCAAACAGACCGTATCATGTTCTCAAGAGAAATCAAACTGCAGACCTAAAGTGAGGGGCAAGAGGCAAAACAGAAGCCCTACATCTTCTCTCACCTAAACTCACCCCCAGAGAGCCCCGTTAAACAGTACAAAAGTCAGGCTTACTGGGCTGACTTTATGGCTACCAGATGGCATGAGAGGGGCCTGGGCTGCCTGTGAACTAGCTTCCACCCCTGTAAAACAGTGACAAGTTGACCCTGGAGCCATATAAACCTGGCGTCTAAGACAACAAGGCTCCAACCAACGAGACACTCCGGTCAAGTCACCTGAGGAGGTCGGATTGTCGGCATTTAACTTCCAGTCCTCTGCCCAGAGTTCACGGAATGAGGGTAAAATGGCGGCGTCCATTCATGAGGAGAAACCTGGTTTCACCATTTACCCTTTGCTCTGCTTTGGCAGCATTCAGAGTAGACAGTCGTTCTGCAGCGTCAAGTAGCTCATTTAGCCCTGTAGTCGTGTAACAACAGAGAACTATGTACCCTATTAGGAGCCCTAAAGACGCCAACTGATAAAAAAGTGTATTTGACACAGACTAGCCTCAGAAAGCTCAGCTCTAGGTGTCACAGAAGGTTCACGACCCTTCGTGACCTCACCGCGAAACAGCCAAAGCCACCTCTTGACTGACTTTATGGTCTGGACCACTGTAAAAATAGAACAAAAAGGAAAGGGGGAGGCGCTGGTTGGCGATTGCGTCTGGCCTTTAGAAACGCAGGCTCACTCTACAAACACTATCTTGAGAAGTAATCAAGGGAGGGACACTTAAAGGCTTAATTGCGCCAAATGTCCTTTAATGACCAGAAGTCACAGCCCTTCTTTACGTCCGTAGTTTTAACGGCCACAGAGCGCGGGGTCGGGTCAGAGAGGGGTCAGGTTGAATAGCAGGCCAACAGAAAGTTTGGGATGCATCCAGAGCAGCTAACAGCAGCACAGCCCACTTGGGTTGGGCTGGGAGGGTAGAACTGAGGACCTCAGAAAGAAGCTGTTGTGGCTTCTGAGAAGAGGAGGTGTGGAGGCCAGAATATTCAAGGCCAAGTGTACACCGAGGGAAAAAAACAACAATTAATAGAAGTTTACAAAATGGATTCCTCTCCAGAGTGAGCAAATGAGGAAACTGTGGTTCGAGGGTGGTTTCAGGCCCTGCTGTTGGGTAAGATGCAATCTGGCTGCAAGGGTGTCAATAAAGGTTACAGGGGATCCACCTCCAACCTGGCAAAAACGACTGACCACGAGATGTATTCAAGCTGGAGCCAGGATGATTCTTTGAGTTGACGATAGTCTGTTTGTGTTGTCACACTCTCTTTTGTCCCCCCTGTTCTCCTCATTTCCCTCCTTTCCTCTCACATCTGGAAAGTAGGACTGGTTTCTCTGCCATTCCCCATGCATGCACACACACATACACACACACACACACACACACACACACACACACGCACACACACTGACGTCATGTAGATCACTCTGCCTGATGGGAAGCATATGAGCTGAGAAAGGAACATTGGAGGAAGGGGGTGTTGTCACCAGAACACACAAGTTATCTGCCAGAACCTTACTAAACTCACTTTTTCCAGGAGTTTTTTTTCTTAATCACACAAGGCTGCTGCTTTAAGAGTGCCGAACATTAGATTCTTCCCTTGCTGATTGCAATGTCATCCAAATCTTGAAACTAGGTAGATACAAGGAAGCTTCTTTCCTTGCAAGCAATTGTAGTGTTAAATGAAAAGCTACGATTAAATGAGGAATCAGCATCTTTTCTGTGTGGCCAAGTCTGATGCTTCCACCAATCAGTGCATCCTATCAATGGTGGTTGACAAAGACTGTACTTTATGGCTTTTAATAAGAGGCTTATGATTGTAGATGTAGCATTTAGCTAGAAGTAACTAGCTGTGTGGAACTTAATGACCAGAATAATGTTTGCACTCCTCCATCTTGCAAAGCAGTGCAGAGGGATGTTGAAGAACCATAGACTGTATTAAGACGGTGGATGTAGTCACCTATGTCACTCATTGTTTTGTGTTCTTCTGAAGCCTTGAGTTCGGCATTTTAGCCGCCACCATCTTTGTTTTTTGCAACCAAATGTGACACGACAGGATGGAGCTATGTACAACGGAACGCTGAATAAGACTTTTTTGGCCGATCATATCAGAATTAACTTTCATGAAGTGAAACTATTTAAAGACAAAAAACAAGGTTAATCATTTTAATCGTGTATTTGACTCTAAATGGACCATAATTTACTAAATGAACATCATGCTGTATTGAAGAAGACTTGAAACTAGAGATTGAGACCATAAACTCATGTTTACAATGTTTACTGAGGTAATAAATCAAGAGAGAAGTAGGGTCATTTTCTCATAGACTTCTATAAAAGCCGGCCCCTGATGGAAAGAATGCACGTTTAAGGTACCTTAGCCTTGGGCTTCACTTTTCAGACCAGGATGTTGCCAGCTGTGCAGAACTCTTCTTGGCTCTGACAGGACAATTTGTTGACAAGTTGCCTGCCTCCCCACCATTCATTGGCTAACTCTTTCCATGGCAGCACCAATATCTGAGCCAAAGCAAACCCCCATCATCATCATCACTACCTCCAACTGGAAGTGAGCTTCCAGGTCGCTGCACCAAATCTTGGTACCATACATTGGTAAAACAATTTGGCTTCTTCGATGTTATCTGCCATTTATCATTTCTGACACTTGTTGCTGAAAAAGACTGAATGTGATCTTCTTTTTTGCACTTTTTCTGCCCCTCACTCTGCATCTTTCTCTTCTTCCCCTCTCCCTTCCTTGAATGTATCTTCGGTTCACACTCAGCACTGTAACACCATATAGATGCCACCAGGAAAAAGCTGAGAAGGCTTGAAATGATCAGTCACACAAACACACAGCCTAGCACACACTCCCACTCTCATATTCACCAACCATAAGCATAAGTGCTGTGCATCCAAACCAGAGTGAGTGGTAAACAACAGCAACCACTCGCATAACAGTGAGAACAAAACAGCAAAAACAAGTATCCGATTAAAGTAGCGAGCAGGGTGAGGTGGCGCTGGAAAGGAATTGTGCGTACTTTGCAGTTGGTATATAAGCCCTTTCGTGCTGAGGGGCGATTACCTAGTTTGCAGCGCTGGTAAGCTGAAAAGCAGCTTGGAGAGAGTTTTTAAAGACGCAGCAGTGGTGGCAGCCTGTCCTCTCTCCCCCGTGACCAGCATGGGCCAGCCTCACAAGTCCGCTTAAAAGAGGTGTAACGCACCAAATTTACACAGTGTTCTGTGAAGTAGGTCAGCCCATACAAGTAGGTCCCCCATACGCATGATGGGCCTCCCACAAAACAGGGCATCAGTTTACATTCTGTAGACGCTGAAGTAGAAGATAGATGGTGTTGTTTCGAACACTGCGGACAGCACCAGTTCACTACTCCAGCGGGGCCATGGCCACAGCAGCTGCTCTACTTCTGATGCTGCTGCTGACCTTTGTCTCTTTTCTCCTCCAGAAAATAAAGACGAGTCCTGACTGGAAATGCTTCTGGACTCTGTTGAAGCTGCCACCGACTCCAAGGAGACGAGCGAGGTGGTATAGCGTAATTTGAATCAAAAGATTCCAACTTCATGGAGAAGCTCATACACCTCCGCATACCTGACCAGTCGCTGCACAAACTCTGACAAGCGCTCTGACATGTCTATAGAGGTCTTTAACACTACTCCAACATTTGTAATTGAAGCTGCCAATGGATTGCAGTTTGTCTTTAAAGCTGATCTTTATATAATTCCAGGTCATTTGGATCTCCATGACAGAACAGTTTTCATTGGTGGACACCTGCATTTTAATTTGCATAATAATTTCATCTTTAAGATTGCGTAAACCCTAAACAACACAGGGCTGAGGGTAGTCATGTGATTCTTCTCTATATGACGATTCACAGAAAATAGCCCTCTAATAGGTCTGTTTATGTTGTGCGCCACAATAAAATGAGGTGAGGACCAAAGAAACCCACAGGATTATATTGCACGCATACTGTATATGCCTTAATAACCCTTACATAAGACTTTCAAACAATGGCGTTGCTCGCCCTGCTATCTTTTTGTGTCCCAACCGGAAGAATGGAGAGGAGAGAGAGAGAAAGGGGGGATTAGTGGGTGGGATAGAGGCAGAGGCCCACATCTGGGTAATTGGGGTTGACAGGCCTTGGATCATCCCTCCCTACAACAGAACCTCTGAAAGACGAAGGAGGTGGTGGGGGGGGGGGGGGGATGGGTTGCCCAAACCCTATGGAGTTTATAATGAGGCACAGTATAGTGGCAGCTTTTTTACACTAACTTTTAGAGGACCGCACAGATGTTTTTATCGACTTCACATCAACTTGCAACCACTTGTGTGAATATTTATTTTACATGTTAGCAAGCCAGAAACCTAGTAAGTGGCTAAGTCAGAGGTAGCCAACACGGTGCCCGCGGGCACCTGGTCGCCCGCAGGGACCATGCGAGTCGCCCGCAAGGCATGTTCTAAAAATAGCACTAGGTCCCCATGGAGCTCCGTCTAAAAATTGTAGTTTCTGTTCTTTTTGAATCAAAAACGCTTGCATTCATGTAGATTTTAAAAGGAAGAGGCCGCCGCACCGCACTAGGTTTTCAGGTTCCGAATGGCGGGCGCTTCCCGTTAGCACCGGACGCACTGCCCCCTCCGCGATCGCACACCGTCGTCAGGTCCGTCAGTCCTCGGAACAGGCCGCGGGGCAACAACTCGTAGGTGGCGGGGGTAGAGGCGAGGCAACGCAGTACGATCGAAAAGGCCTAGACTAGAGGTTTGAACGCAGGCGACCAAAGACGCTCGCGTGCCTCGGAGGGTTGGATCCCCCCCTCGGCTATAGACAAGTCTTTTTACCAGGGGCGTCGTTAGGCCTGAAGCCCCCCTAAAATGTTCTTCAGCCCCCCCCAAATAATTTGGCATTATTGGCTTAAAAAAAAATAAAAAATAAAAATGATTTTGGTGATGTCATTAAATTAAACTATTGTTTCTCACATGGACATGTTATTTATAACTCTAACATGCTACATATGTGCGTGCGTTCTGGTTTGTATGTTTTCTCCCCCTTCAAATTACAATCCAATAGCCTATCATCATACTTAACGATATAAAGTTGACACTGTCAGGTCCATTCTCCATCCATTGTGTGCGGTCCCTTTAAGAGTTAGGATTTGGGAGTGACGCGGATATTCTTTATTTGAGAAAAGTTCATATTTGTGTTGTCAAATTTCACTATGACCCTGAAATTCTGTCTCATGTGTTATCATATACTGAATGCAAGCAAAACTACAGAGCAAAATCACACTCTTTCTGATTGAACCAATCTATGAACTGTCTGAAACAATGGATATCCACAGCCCCAAATGGGCCCCAAAAGAAATTGCGCGCGCGCAAACATGCCACTCCCCTTGGGGCTAAGCCCCCCCTTTCTTTGAATCCTACAAACGCCCCTGCTTTTTACTAGTTTCTTCGTGGAGAAAAATGTACCCAAAAAAAAGCTGGTGACTACAGACTACAGCCCGGCATGCAGGCTTCATTGCGCAATGCAAAGTTGACCCAGATTTCCCAAAATGTGGTGATTAGTACTAATGTAATAGGATTCATTTAAACATGTGAAAGAGTTGATTTTTTTTATTCTGCATAACTGATAATTTGTATAAACATGGGACAGAGTTCATGATTTGTTCAAAAATGTTACGAAGGTAGTCGTTAGTACAAACGAGTCATGATGTGAAGATATGACAGTTAATGATTTCCTAATTTGTTTTAGAAATGATCATTTTTACAAAAATATAACAGGTGCGATTTTGAACAAAATACACAATCATTGTTAATAATTATTGTGAAGAATAATTAACATTGACATGTGATCAGTCTCTTCACATACAGTTGTGTGAAAAAGTGTTTGCCCCCTTCCTGATTTCTTATTTTTTTGCATGTTTGTCACACTTAAATGTTTCAGATCATCAAACAAATTTAAATATTAGACAAAGATAACACAAGTAAACACAAAATGCAGTTTTTAAATGAAGGTTTTTATTATTAAGGGGGGAAAAAATCCAAACCTACATGGCCCTGTGTGAAAAAGTGATTGCCCCCTAAACCCAATGACTGGTTGGGCCACCCTTAGCAGCAACAACTGCAATCAAGCGTTTGCGATAACTGGCAATGAGTCTTTTACAGCGCTGTAGAGGAATTTTGGCCCACTCATCTTTGCAGAATTGATGTAATTCAGCCACATTGGAGGGTTTTCGAGCATGAACCGCCTTTTTAAGGTCATGCAAACACTTTTTCACACAACTGTATATTATTATTATTAAAAGGTGATCTGTGCAACTTTGTTATTCATGAAGTTTGTATCAAACAAGTAGCCCTTCGTACTGCTCAGTACCCTTGAAGTAGCTCTCAGTTTCAAAAAGGTTGGTGACCCCTGGTCTAAGTGAACAACTGCATTGTTTTTCATCATTGTGTGTATGTGTATGTGTGTGTGTGTGTCTGCACGTGTGTCTGCACTGGCCCTGCAGGATAGCATGCACAAGCACGCACCAGCCGTCCTTCCACCTGCCCAGTGAAACATAACACGTGGCAAAGGAGTCCCGCCCTCTGCTCCGCGCTGGCATACGTCCAGCAGCAGGTTGGCAGGTTAAACTGGACCCTAAAGACTCCTCAGTGATGATGATTTGGCATCCAACAGGAAACATTTTTCAAATAAGCAAATGCCTGGCATGCACATTCCCCTAGCTAGGATAGTTATTTGTAAGGGAGCAGATACAATAACACTGCGTTTTTTTAATCTAAAAAGATGTTTTCCCGTTTATTCCTAAATTTTGACCCAGATATGTAAATTTGAACAGCGTGGAGGCAGACAGTGCAACTGTCTGCCATAAAGCTGCTGTGAAATTGTTCAGTTCAGCTCCACTGAGGTAGGCATGCTGGGACCGTGTGTGTGTGTGTGTGTGTGTGTGTGTGTGTGTGTTTTCAAGTGAACTGTGCAGCATGGGCGATGAGGCACACTGTAATGTGGGGGGGAAAAGGAGAGACAGAAAAAGAGAGCAAGAGAAGAATGGATGAGAGAGAGAGAGGATGGATGGATGGGAAAGAGGAAGAGAATAGAGAGACGCTCTGGTCAGGCACGCGATGCTTGGCTGGAATCAGGTCAGGCCCACATGAGGCCTTCCTCGCTAACACACTGTCAACAGAAAGGCTTCCATGCAGCAGCAGAGGACACTTCTGCAGGGTTGCACTACATTATGTGGTGCTGTTAAGAACCATTTAAAGGAACAGTCAAACATTTCAGACTAGAGTCAGATAAGATTAGACTGGGTATCAGACCACAGTACATACCAAAATGTGACCATTAAAGTGTTTGCACCGTTACCTGCTGGCCGCCGGCTCAGCCGTCACCATGTTGGGAGACGTTTGGAGGCCAAAGATATGCTCTGAATTCAGAATCTAGCACCTTTAATGTCTTGATTATAAGCAAGCCAACAATGTTAGCTTGGCTTCATATCCAACGTTAATACATTTTGTGTCCAAGAACAGATCGTTATTTACAAAACTAGGCTGTGTGTTAAGCTAAGCTAAACTAGTCTCCTCCTCTGACTCAAGGTAAGACAACAAACAAGAGGATTTCACAAATTCTTGGAACATAGAGCTGCAACTTATGTTTACTTCTGTTATAAACTCGTTTTTATATTTATTTTTTAATGCATTGATTCATTGGTAAATCTTTAGCTAAAAGAGTTTAAATCAAAAACAGCCAATCTGTACATTTGTGAAACTGGAACTAACAAATATTTTTCTTGTTTTTTCTTAATGAGAATGATTTTACTGATGATTGTTAAAACTATTTTTGTAAGCAACAAGTTTTTCAGCACTACTGGGGTGTATATGATCTGTCTCTAAAGTTCCTTTTTGAATCCACGTCTCTAACCAACACTTGATTCAGTGTTGTACAAAGAGCGGCGTTAGTGTGGAGCTCCACAATTCACCTGCCTCAAAATTTGCATCTTAGCTTTCATACACTACACACACACACACTTCAGCCACATCCACCAGCACTGATTTATGGTTCCTTTGATGTCTCTGTTGTGTGTAAATTGAAAAAGCAAATGGAATGTAAATGACTTCATTGGCATTGAAAAGGACAGTGTGTTGGGCCGTCGGCCCCGTCTACACTCAGCAGTCAGTAGCTCAGACGTAAGGTGAGGAAATGTGACACTCTCAGTGAGAAGCTAAAAGCAGATGACATCCTGCTCTCACGCACAATCCCTTACACACATATAGACAGTACTACTACTCCAAACATGTTTGAAAGTGGATCCCTGCATGCACCTTGGGGCCCTCCACATTACCACCTCTTGAATTCTGGGCGGGCTAATTGCTGGCCCGGTTGCTCTAAGGTCTGACAAAAATGTCGTGCCGACCGCTAACAGAACAGGCTACTGCTTTAATTAAAGCCCCCCCCCCCGACTCTCCCTACCTTTGCACCTCCATCTTGCTCTTTGACGGACAGTTGACCCCCAGCTCCCATCTCGCCTTACCGGAAACACGAGCCGGCAGCTGGCGGGCTGATCGGCAACCAGAGAGCAGTGAGTGACTTGGACTAGACTTCTCAACATGACGCTATCTGCATGTACAGCCTCTTTTCTGCCAAGCAGGTTTCAGTTAGTCACAATGTTTCGCCTTGAATTCTTGAAGAAACTCTTGTTTCTAGTGAAACTTAACAATCCTTTAAAGCTATGTAAATACATTATTAGTTCATTATTAGTCACCATGTCGTCACGCTGAACTACGAATGTGACAAATAGCTGAAAAACTCAACTATCTTGCAATGACTCAATTTATGAGGTCTGAGAAATATAATCGCAGCTGTGAGAAAATGTTGGGCACAGCAGGTACATGACGGACAGACCACCATGTTTAGTTACTGGTGCTGCAGTGAAACAACTCTGCCATGTGCGTATGTTCATCTCACTGTGTGAGTCATGTCAGCACCCAGAACCCGGCAGCAGTGGCGGCGGTGGCGCCCAAGCCCGGCCCACCAGCCAGCCAGGAAGTAGTCTTGCCCATTGTGATTTAGTCCAAGAAACCTGCATTTGCTTAGCAACCGCATTACCGCTCCAATCACAGCAGCAGCATTTGTGATAATGCAAAGCCAGAGCGCTGTGCTGTGTGGAGGCGGTGCATTAGACTCACAATCTGTGGCACACACACACACACACACACACACACACACGCACACACACACACACACACTAGTCTGATGCCTCTCTCACTGAATGCTGCAGCTCTCTCCAAGCATGAAAAGGAAGAGGGAGAGTAGTTTTTTTTTTAATATGTGTTAATAATGCTCCAGCCATGGCATAGCCCACTGAGAGAGAGAGAGAGAGAGAGAGAGAGAGAGAGAGAGAGAGAGAGAGACTCTGTCTGGCACCTTGAAACACACACTAAAGTAAATCCATTATCGCTTTCCCCTCCCTCTCTCTATGCCACAGAGGTGTCTGCCTGTCTGCGGCCCCATCGAGCTAACAGACTGAAATAGACATTTCCGTGGTAGCTGGTGCTGGCTGTGCCCTGTAGCTTCGACTCACACACGCTCACACACACCAACACCACACAACCCATTTTAAGCCATCGTCTCCAGGACTTCGGTGCTATTCCTGTAATGAACCGCCGGTCTTCAGGTGAGCCTAATTAACACTCCGAATGGGACTTTGTGCGACGCGCCCTGCACGTGTGGCCAGCGGTCGACACTGATGTGGCCCATGCTGTGTGTGTGTGTGCGTATGGCAGGTCCTGAGGCGTGTATCTGATGCCGCAAAGCTGATACGCGTGTCCCAGCAGTGGCTGGCCTCACTTATCAAGGGCAGGAAACAAGGCTCATGTGGCTGCCGACTGGGTTTTTACTATCACAGACAAGGCTCAAAGTTCATTGGCACTATTGTATGGAAACACACACGCAGCGCAAATAAAGCCCAGTCTAAGCGGGTTAATAGAGACGTAGCAGCGTGTAGATTGTGGCTATCTGTTTATGACTGTCAGAGGCGCTGATAGTCATGAGTTTGTTTTATTTCTTTTCTAAATACTATCCCTGTTTGTCTCCGTCTGGGCTTTAAACCGTGTTTGCTCCTGAGAACAATTACCTCATGTGACAGAGGAATTTCACGAGAGAAAACCACGTCTCTGTTACAACGCAAATTTCAGCAATTTCAATAAAGAGTTATTGCTGGATAATCCAGCTCGCAAAGACGAACGTGAGCATTTGCACAGCCATCATGGTTTAGTTCACGAGGAAGAGGAATTAGAGGGGGGGGGGACCTTTTTCAGCTCAAATGGAAAACTTCCTTCCTCTGTTTCTCTCTGGCTTATTCACCAGGTCATATTTGTAACCGCCAATTCTGGCGGCACTTCCACTTGGACCCTGCGTGTCTGCATGCAACCCCCCCACCCCCTGGCCAGGACACTGCTGTTGGTTTTGTTTTTGCTGCTCGGGGTACATCTTTGTGAGGGCAGAGCACAAAGAGGCCCTTTGGTTCACTGCAGGGTGCTGGGCAGCCTCAAAATCGAGCCGGCTGGCCAGCACACACTGGCGCTTTCCACTCCGGAGCTGGACATTTTGTTCCACTGATGAATTCTGGGAGAGGCTGAGCAAGTGAGAGGCTTCACTCTGGAGCCAAATCACATGCTTTCCAGTGGTGAGGAGGGAGGGTCTGAAGTTTGGTTTGACACATACAGGTTTTGGAATGCTGACACTGTAGGCAGAAGCTTCCTTTAGCCAGTATTTTATGATATTCAATATCATCCAACAACGTTGGTCATAGTTTTGTAGTTTCTTCCAATTTATGTCAGTTATGACAACCCTGTGAGTTTAATCATTTAACCATGGGCCTTTGTTTCCTCCAAATAGGTTTGACTACGTTTGTATGCAACCTGCCTGCCCATGTTTCTTGGGCCATCGGATTCATTCTAAGTAGTCTACTGACTTCTCATTAGGAATGAGAGTGTGGACAGAGAGTACCCGCCACCAATCAGTACACAGAGTCCTGTGACTCCTGTGACATGTTGGTTTGAAAGAATTTCTTCCCGCCTGAAACACATGAACCCACCTCCCAACCACACTTGGCCGCTGCCTGGTGGGTTTTTCAGAGTAAAGTCACTGCATGTTTGTAGACTGACATTGGACGAAAAACTTTAGACGATTGGGACTGTTGCGACAGGGGTGCTGAAGATGCCTCCGACAGCAGGGCGGAGGTGTCACAGGAAGCTGGTGTGGTGTGGAAACCAGAAGTCTAAGTCGCTGCCTGCCGCGGCTCTGCGGTAGAAGTTCAACCCGACTCAGTGTGCAGGGTTGTTGTGGCCGGCACATTGCTCACCCAGGCTGTACTGAGAAAAAGGGAAGTAGGAGGGACCGTAGTGCAGCAGGTGAACATGTGACACCGCATGGGCTCGCTTGTTCAGTTGTGTGTATATATGTGCTGTGTTTTCATTTTGAACAAAAAGGCCCGTCTAGGCTTCTGGCTGTTGTCCACTGACAGTCACCCCACACAGGTCACATGACAAAGGGGGAGGGGCCTTCCATTGGAGAAAACTCTGGTTATCAGCGACCTCTCTGAACCCCAGTGATGATCTGTAGGCCAGGCAAGGAACAACAGGATCCCCCAGTAGAAAACATTTACACAACCACAGAGATGGTCCCCTGCAGAGGTTGATGTTTTCACAAGAGTTAGACCAATACATGGAGGCAACAATGGTTTGATTCTGATTTTCAGTAGAAAGGTTTTGAATTCAAAAGTTGTTACAAAGCTTTTCCATCCTAGCAAGAACATATATTTATTCCCAGTTAACTCCTAACTTATGTTTTGGATTTATTTTTAGCACAAAAAAGATTGAGATTGAAAGAGCTGTTTTCAAAACAGTATTTACTTTCAACATTTTTTATAATAGTTGTAATAATCACACTCAGACAGAAAACCCAAAAGAAGGTGATCTGTGACAAAATGCCACAAAAGCAGCACAAATGAGGATCCAATGCGAGTCAAAGCAGTGGGCCGAGAGGAAAGAGACTAGAGCTTGTGTCATTTCCTGTCCTCATCTCCCAGCCAGGTTGGTTTCTCCTCGGCAAAGGGAAGACTAATGGACACATTACCCGCCGGCTTGTCCCTCCGCGGCGATTATGTGGCTGTGAGGTCATCCCTCCACTTCTGCTCCCATCCACATCAGGGATCTATCATTTCATTACTGCCGCTGGGCAGAGGTGGGAGGAATGACTGAGGCATCCTTCCATACATCCGTCTCCTCATTCACTACAATCTGTGGAAATGAATGGCGACTTGTCCTACCAATCTCAATCCAAACTCTTCTCCTGTGTGCTCCTGAGCTGGTGGAATGAGTAACCAAACTCGGTCTGAAAAAGTCAGTTAAAGACCTGCTTCTTCCAAAAGTACTTGCTCACCTAATATGTTCTTTCACTCTCTCTATCCTTCTCTAACTCTTCAGCAAAAAATATCATTTTCCAGACACTTATATGTCACGTCATGCCCCTGAAGTACGTGGAAGTGAGTGTTAATGCAATTATTCTGGAAGGCTCCTCCTTGATCCTCTGTGGCTTAGATTGTACGTCACTTTGGATAAAAACGTCGGCCAAAAGAATAAATCTTCTGGAAGCATCAGAAAAGACCCATAGAGCCCCACTGAGGTACCTGGAACTCCCTCCCTTATGGACCCATGGACCCTTATCCACCTACTGTGCTGAGGGTGACTGTGTATTAAGACGGAAAGTAGCTTGTGTGACAACATTGATGTTCCACAATGTAAGTGTTTCAAGATGGTAGCTAATAATTGGGACACTGACGGGTGACATCTCCTCATTGGACCTTTCGCCTTCATTTTCAAGGTTTAGAATAAGAATCTGATCTTGCTGTTGTAAGTGGTTCTGAGTAAAAGCCCTTCTTACATGCATACAGTGTGAAATCACACCAGGTGCGTGTGTGTGTGCGCGTGAGAGAAAGTACATGTATGCCTGTGCGTCCTCGGCCGTGGGTGAGTGTCTGCAGGACCAGAGATATATTGATTGCAGCAGGAAGTGGAATCCGATGTTTCACAGCACTTCCCGAGCAGCGACGGTGAAAGCAGTTGAAGGTGGGGGTCTGGCGGGATGGAGGAATGGGTATGACACAGGGAAAGTAACCAGTTCAAGGAAACATGGAGGAGTGATGGAGAGAAAAAGAGGGAGAGAAATAACACCTCTGGCTCTGTCCTTGGGCCGAGACTAAACACTGCCTCCCGTCTCGGCTTCCTCTCAGAACAAACACCAACTCTGCTCTGTGGAAAATGGAGCAAAACCCTCAACGCTCTCCTCTGTCTGAGACCCGGTGTCTTGTATCACGAAAGGTCCACATCTAGATAAGAGGGACCGCCGTGCACACCTCAACCTGGCTTTAAAACAAGAAATGCATCTGGGCCAACCACTTGTGATCGGATCTTACATCCGTGCTCACATTTGATTATATCTATGAGAAATGAAACCACTTCATATATATATATATAAAAAAAAATAAAAAAATAAAAAATATATATATATATATATATATATATATTTTCAATAAGTCTAGTAGTAGTAACGTCTCTGTGTAGTCAACAACTGTCAAATCAAATAAAGAAAGTACACATCATTATTCTCAGTTTTCAAATTTAACTGGATGGATTATAAATAATACATAGAAATACATAAATAAATGTTCTTCTCATTTCAAGTAAAATAATGGCTGGATTAAAGAATAACTGACGTAACATAACTTTTGAAAAATGTGCATCTTTTTGTTCATTTTAGAAAAATGAATTTCACTGAATTGTCCTGCAGCTTTAAATTCAGTTCATTCAGGTGTGAAGTGATGTCAATCAAAAAAGCCACAATATTATATTTTTCTCATCTTCTAAAAAGAGAAATCAGTGAGCATGGACTTAATCTGTGGTTATTAAACCACTTGTTTCAGCTCTATTCTCTCTGTTAACATCATTGTTGGGCAGTGAATCCATGTGTTGGTATTCTGATCATATTGGGCTCTTAGGGTTATTTTCTGTGTCTTCATTTAGATGTGAGTGGGTACGTTTGCTGAAAGAGTTGTTCTTTGTCTCGTAGTGTCGCTTCATTTACCGCTTTTAATAATCGTCACGGTCTCTGAACATGTGAGACACACTGGTTATAAACTGTCCGTGGGAAGAATTAACCTATAAGAGTCTGTTCATTCTTGGTTAAAGTCTCTGGTCTCTTTGACCACTTTTCTCTCTTTGGAGAACGTTATGTGAACGTCTCTGACACGTATTATTCTCCTGCTCTTCCTTCTCTCTCCTCGTCTCTCCCCCGGTGTGTGTACATCTCAATCCAGTCAGGAAACTTGTCAGAATACTCATATTTGATTGGCTGAGCTGCATCACGTGATGTGATTTACAACGCATTGGTCGGTGCGTTTCCTGCACCGCTGAACAAGTGCCGTACAGGCTGAAAAAGCTGCGCCGGTTAAAATAGAAGCGCCCTGTCAAAATAAAATCGATTTTAGGTCCTGGGTCCGGATACAACGGCGTCTGGATCTGGATCCGGACCGCGGTCCGCCAATTGGTGACCCCTGCCATATACACTCATCAACTGTGCTTTACAGATCTTTACCCTTTTCTACCTAAATTTGCACGTATGTGGGTTTTTTTAACTTGAGAAAGCACTAGGGGATAGAATAAGCAGCATGGAGGGCAGTGTTACTTCTTTTATTTATCTGTTCCTTATTCAGTCTCTCTTTTAAACCTGGTAATGAGATGACAAAGAGTCACAGAAGTTACCGACAGAGGCGGAAGCATCGCACGGGGGAAAAGGGTGAAAATGAGTGGGTTCACTGCCGATCGCAGCTGGAGACAATAAATACCGAGACTACTTTAGTGGGCCCTTTCCCACTAGAGACAAAAGCCAGATGTTAGTGTGGACGTTTGTCCAGTGGGGAAGGGTTTTTGTTGTGTTAGGGCTGGGTGACAAAATCCCACTAATGCAATTATTTAAATTTTTGTTTTTGCATGATGTTTATGATCGAGAAATTGTGTCATTAAAATGTGTTATTTTCAGTCCAATGTAATGTAGATGATAGCTGGCTACAGCAGCTGTCTGAGTCAGGACAGAGCTGTAAACTGTGATTAGAAATAGATTCATTAGTGGACTAACATGTCTGCATGTGTGTTCATTCTACTTAGAAACATCTGATGGTGGCAGTCCATAGTTGCATGGAATAACCTGCAATTTATTGATATGCAAGTGGTGCTATTACGTTATTATTTTTTCTCAACTGCTCTGCCCATTATATTGTCCTATAAATCCTGGAAAAAGATGAGTAGAGTTGAAAGTTGAAAGCCGAGGACGTCCTTTATGCACCAATACAAAGCAAATCAGTATGGTTTCACACTCGAAAGACATACCACATCAAGCAATGTAACCAGTAGAGACCAGGTGTAACTCTCAGTAAAAACAACCATGTGGGTATTAATCCTAGATATAGATAACAGACAGGTATTACTAGAGATATCTGATGGTGTTCACCCAGTTACGAGAAAGATGGAGGCAGCCTCGGTCCCAGAATGTGGCAGACATGCATCGGCGTTGCATAACGCTGGTGAGAAAAGTGTGACAGCTCAGCAAACCACAAGTTCTGTCACACACACACACACACACACACACACTGAGGCACACCCGGAGCAGACATATATAAATGGCAGTGGGTTTTATACAAACAGATGTCCTACTGCTCAAGATAGCCTTGGCAGTGTTCCTCTGAAGGAAGGCAATGAGAATAATGTCTTTGTGCTCGCTTTGTGGGTCAGAGGCTGTTACACACACCACACATTACTTTGTCTTAGAGATCTACAATTACATTAATTATAAGCCAAGGACCTCAAGAGGTCCATTGTCTGCTCTGTAGGAGTGTAATGATTGTAGGTGCTTGTGTGCGTGTGTGTGTGTGTGTGTGTGTGTGTGTGTGTGTGGACAGAGGATGCTTGTAAAGCTGTGTGTGTGTGTGCAGAAATGTGTTTAGATCTTCTCTGCGTCTGCACGCGTGTGTGTGCTTTGCAATAAGAAATGAATAGTGTGGGTGGCGTGGGGGAGGGGGGGATGGTTAAAGCAGAGGCGCGAGTCCGAGCCTGGTGGAGGCTTCCTGAACCTGAGAAGCAGGCATCCGTGCCAGGAGGAGGAGGGCTCTCCTTTCAGCATATTGCTTTATTTAGCGTCTGAATGGCTGCTTCATTTGCCAGAGTGCGGGCTGGGAAGGATTAATTCAAGAGATTGGTGACTTGCGAGGGGAGGAATGGCTTCGGCCCGTCTGGAGGAAGGATGTTAACCACACCATAAGCCTGTTTTTGCAACGCTTTGTTCCAGAGGAGTAAACTGAGTCTCCTGAGGCCGGCCCCTTCACTGCCTCAACCAACACACACCTTCCGTCTCGACTTCCTGACAGGCCGCAGCTCACACACTTTGTTTCTGTGTCTGCCCAGGCAGCCTAAATGAGATCCGTCTAGTTCTGCTTTCCCCCAGCTGGGTTCAACCCTGCTCTCCAGTCTGCACTCACCGACTGGAACCCGCCTAAACCTGTCCATCACTGACTGGTTTCACTTCAAACTCTCCAAACGTCTCAAGTATTGCTCTGCTCCAACACGACATCCACTTTCAGTTGCGTCTCTCTCCTGTGGCCCAGCTGGCCTCACAGCCCTTCTTATAAGAACTGTTGTGATAAACAGAGAGGGGTTATAATGGCCAGTCAAAGTTCAGGACAAAGTTGCTTTGCTGGAACAATGGGGCAACTTGGTCCACTCCCTGATTAATCTAGTTTAAGATTAACCCACACTGCCTGAACAGAGAGCGGCTAGACATCGCCTATGAGTCAGAGCAGACAAAACAAAAGTAAAGATCAGAGGTGTTTGTACTGCCAGGAAGATACACCTTTTCTGAGAAAAGAGGTGCGCATATCAGTGCTGAATCTAAGGCACCTATAGCTGTTAAACCTAAATAATCCCTGCAAAGGAAAAAGGAATCCTCAAAGTTACCTCAAAGTAATCCTCTGTTCTTAATCCTCAAAGACTCTTATACCTCGCTGGTATAAAAGTAAATGAAATAAAAAAATGCTTTTTTAACCCTTTCAGATCACATCCCCAATCATATTATGCACCTAAATAACAATATGCAAAAAATTATTTTTAACAAAAAATCCACAGCCACAGTCCTCTGTAGCTCCGTATCCTGCTACATTCTAAGCCCGCCCACTTTTTAACGGTCCAATCAAATGTGAAGGATTTGATTTTAAATCTCGCTTGTAACTGTACACGGCTCAAATATTTGGTTCACTGTAGAAAACGCACAGTCGGTATCCTAATTGTTTGGCCCACCACCAACAGCGGATGAGCTCAATAAATGTTCATATCAATACGTTTTAGAGCCGCAAAAGTATCTTTTATGTGAGTGACAGTTATTACCAATAGAGACTGTTGATGGCTAAAACGTGGGCTACCTCATCTCTTTGATTGTTTGTGGCGGACAGCAGCACCCGTGTCGCTTCCAGGAGAGATGAGCAAACAGACGCAAGAGGGAGGATGGAGGAGGGGGAGGCCAACAATGAGCACCGGTGCATGACTCAGGCGCTTTGGGAGCACTGATCATCCAACAGTGGAGGGGGTGGGGGGTTATCACCTCTATCCGTCCCACAATCACAGAACCACAGCTGATACCCACCACAAAAGAGGTGACAATGGCTAGCAGCATACACCGACCCCCCTACCCCGAACTCTCACAAGAATACCTCGCAGAGCTCCTGGGAGCTGCCCTTCCACATGGCTGAGGCCAAGCCAGTATGACCCCCCGCACACACATACACACACACACACACACTCACACACACACACACACATCCATCCCCCTTGCCGAGTCAATGCAAACAACAAAAAAGAAACACAACAAAGAGGTTGCCCAGGACCGGCCTGCCTTCACAACAACAGAAAATACTCCTCTAGCCCTTTCAGGCTCTTCTCCATGTCTGCCTCTGGACTGGCCGCCACATGCTTGTTCAGAGAGCTGACACACCGTTACTTTAAAGGTGGTGGAGTGTTTAATGCCCTCTCGCCACAACATCTGAGCTCAGAAGAGAAAGCTGAAAGCTCTGTGAACTAGGGTTTGCGCTAAAGGAACTTCAGTGGCGCTAGAGACACAGTGAAACAAACCTGCATCGTCTTAGTAAGGAAAAATAGACATGGAACGGCTGGGACTTATTGTGGGGGGACACAAAAGAAGTCAAAGCAGATGTGCAGTGTAAACATGAAACATTGAGTTTCCTTGATTTTTGCCTGGTACCATGACGATAAAGATAAGCCAGATGGTAAAAACACTGAAGGCCAATGTTGGCTAAGGTTAATCCTCTTCTTTTTAGCCTTGTGCATTATGCACCACATAGCTGTGACGGTGGTGGATTGGAGTACAATAAGAATTTGACTTTACAGATTTGTGACAATCATAAAGCCCAACGTTTATTCCAGCATGAGTTCCCAGAGCACAATTCCAATGGGATTTTCAGGATGAATAACAAAAGATACATGAAAAAAAACTCTGGTTTGTTGGTGCAGAATGACACAATTGACAGTGTTCAATGTGTATAGAAATGAAGCTTTGCTGTTGTGCCTCTTTAAAATAAAAAGCCTATCTCTCACTACCATCAGCAACACAGCCACTTGACAGAGATTTTGCAAACCTGCTGAGTTGACTTGGCAGCTCTCTCCTTGGAGGAATCGTGGCAGTTCAATCAAAAATCAGATTAGCACAGTGTATTATTAGCTTGGAAATCTCCCTGCATCTGCCTTCTGTCTCTACCTGTCCTTCCCACACTCACACATGATTAAGGTGAAGCCGTTTGGAGAAAACCCGC
>NW_022280144.1:554116-560750 GCF_004355925.1 Anarrhichthys ocellatus
ACACACACACACACTGTTAAACTCAACCAGCCCCATGCGCAATCACACACCAAATGAGGCAGAGGATGCCTTTGCTATTCAAATGTTCCCATGTGTCGCGCATATTTTCATATTTTCTGCAAGCCCAAAATCCTTCAACGAAAACTGAAATGCATCTGGGTGCACCTCTCGTCGCACAAACATTAGTTTCCTTACATAGCAGTGGCGCCGGATGTTAATTTGTTGGATGATAATGTGTGTGTGTGTGTGTGTGTGTGCATGAGTCTAGCTGCCTTCGTCAGACAGCCATCTGTCCCGTGGGAGTTGCTCAGCTGCACGCGATTGGCCGACTGCGCTTCAAGCGAGGTGAGGGGGGTCACCTCTTTATTTGGGGAGGGAAAGGTCGCGTGATGCTGGCTGCTCCTCCAAACATATGGGTGCACAGGGGGAACATGGATGGGGGTGGGGCAACTCCAGAGGCCATCACTGCCGTCATATACAAAGGGCGCTCCTGCGCTGACGCAGCACAAAGTAAAACCCCCACCGACAATTCCATGTCAAATGAAAGCTGCCCCAGCAGTGTTTTCCAGTTTGAAACCCACGATCAACCGGCCCTGCTGTTCATCCACAAACACTTCGATGTCCTTTTAATGATGACATCTCTGGGGCTGACAGTGCTGATGGCAGATTAAGAAAAAACACAGCAAGGCGATAGGATGACCGGCACTTTCTGAAGCAAAGCATGTCCTGTATCAGATGTGATGCTTCTCAAGCATCACCACAGTCAGACGCTGTATCTTTTCAAAACGCATCACAGACCATGGGGAAAAAATGTCACTTTGGACACCGTGATAATGTGCAATACAGGTCTCCGTGTCAAGACAAACACATAGCATAACTGCTCTCAGATAAGACGCGGATGTTTATCATGTGAGCGATTCACGGGGAGGAACCGCCCCATCCAGATCCTCGCTGTCAACTCAACAACAGTTGGGGCTTGCAGGTGAGAAGACACCGATGTCTTGGTTAGGGTTTAACTTCTAACCTTGTACTCAGTAGCACTTCAGTGACAGTACTGTAATGTGTAGATGGTGTAGTGATAGACCGTCCCTGCTGTTTAAACTGCACTTAACAAGATCATTTTTCGATTTTTCAACCTTTTCACCTGCAAATCGCTCTCTGGTAAACTTCACAGTTTAGCTTCACTGGTAAAGTCTAGCTTGAAGCTTTCTGCCACTTGGCAGACACTAAAATGCTAATTCAGTGTGATGCTGGCCCTACATCTGAGCCCCGCTGATACATCCCCGGTACAGGAGCCTCAGGGCAGGTAAGGAGGCGAAAGGTTGGAGGATGGTGCTTGGGGATGTGTAGTTAAGACAATAACTGGGCTTACAGTGCCATGTGTGTCGATGAATATTTCAAAGTAACTCTCATTAAATAAACATGCAGAACCTCACCGCCTGCAGGAACCCTACCATCAATATTGAATGCCCACCAAAAACTTGACACAGTGTCGTTCACAAGCCAACGGTCAGCTCAGACAGCGGATTGCAGCATCTGAGTGAGAGCATCTTTTCCATGCAACAGCTGGAGGAGGTTACCGGGTTCTGTCTTCCGTGCCGTTTCTCACCATCACTCCAGTTAGACACGCTCAAGGTCCTTCGGAGACTTAAGAATAGCCACTGCAAGCTGAGTGTGCTTGTTAGTTTGCCGCTTTATCAGGAGGCTATGAATATTGTGAGAGGGGGTTTCACTGAGTGGGAGGAAGTACACTTCATTTCCACGCATGCTCTTGGCTCCTCAAACGCATTTGCTCTGAGCTTTGCAGGCTTGCCTGTCCCAGACAGCTTGCATGCATGGTTTTCTACAACGGCTACATGGATTACTTGGAACCTTTTTCCCCCCCTCTGTCTTCTTTGAATGGACAGGCTGGTAGGTGGGAGGTAGCCCAATGGCCCAAGAGAGCCTGGTTTTCCCTGCCCCTGGTCTCCTCCTCTGCACAGAGACCGGGCAGCCAGTCCTTCATGAAGTACTTGGCCGGTCGCTCCATCCATGTGTCACATGAAGACGCTGCTGATGGATGTGGAAGCCAGTGGACCAAGGATGGGAGCGCAGCAGGGGGGGGGCAGACAATGGCTTGAACTTCTCCTTTTCTTGTTCTCCTCAGTCACTGTCTCCTCCTGAATGAGACTTCTGCTATTCACCACAGATAGCTGTAATGTTGAGGCTTTTGAACTCAAGCTGACTTTATCCTCTGAAATACAGCATGACAGATTTTTACACGTTTGATATTAGAATCGGGGGATCACACTGGGGGCTAGGTACTGTTTGAAAAATGTTGCGAATAATGCCAATGTAATAGCTGAGGCTTGGTACCGACATTATTGATTCCTTTCTTTTAGAAATAGAAACATTGTTCTAGAAAAACTGTCAAAGGTAGCAAAAATGACAAAATATTGTCGAAACACAAGCAGCTGAACTAGACGTTTGTCTAAAAAGTCTCAAACCTGGAACATTTATAATATAATTAGGAAGCAAAGACTAAGCAAACAAAATAACTAATCGTATGTTCAATTCAATGCCAATTGTTGGTGGTTGACAGTTGTCTATACCCCATGCTGCAGGTACATTTTGGTCAGTCACAAAGGTTCAACACCAAGCCCTAATTAGACGGGTCCTATTAGAAAGCCATGAAGCTCTTTGCTTGGTTTAGAAAGTCTTGCCTCATTGATGTTTGAATGCTAAGCTAAAGCTAAGCTGCAGCTAAACTAAGCTAAGCTGTATGAATGCACGCTTACTTTTCTGGAAAATAATTTTGTTTATTGTTGTTTTTCTTAAAGCAATATCGTCAGTAGGGGAATTCAATATCTCCCAACCCTATTGTAACCCTGCTCCTGGTGCTGGCTGGCGTGTCAATGATGTCATACACAGCAGGGAAATAACAAAAAATGGAAAGGCCAGTGCAATGGAAAGGAGTCTATTGCGTATTTTGAGCAGGTTTTCCCCGTGTTTAAAAAACCTGCATATATGCGCTAGTTTGGGAGGGAAAGGGGTATTACTCATGCGTGCTGTAGTGCTCTCCTGTCTATGGCTGTGGTGGCACATCAGAATCATCGCTCAGACCTTTCACTTCTCCACACAATTGTTCCTCAAAGTTTTTGTCGAGGAGCCCCAGAGCAAAGTCCATCTTCACTGAGCGTTTCAGCCAAACAAGTGTAGTTTTAGCACTTTCCTGCATATGGGAAGTAAAAGTCTTTGGAACAGCCCCTGCATATGTGGAAAGTAATTAACAAAAGTTTCAGCACACAAACTTAACGACAAATTGGCATTTGCATAGCATTCAGGCCAAGAGCAATTACAGTCCAAGTCCTAAAAAGGGTGTTTTTCTTTTTTCTCAGAATGCCAGCCAGTGATCTCCACTGAGGAGACACTGTGTGTTGGTCTGTCAGTCCGCTTCAATTGAGCTCGACAAGTGATGGAATTTTCAATCCCACTTGACGTAAAGACTCTTGAATGTCAATTTGCCATTGATCTCTCTGAGCCTCAGTCATGCCTCACAGTATGGACTGTCCTCCATCAGAAACACAGACTGGCATCCTGACCAGGCAACAGAACTCATTACACGGGCCTGATTTAATTGGTGGCTTCCTCCTTTTCAAAGCACAGAGGGCAAATTCTAAATCAGGCAAAACAGAGAACCACCAAAAAGAAAATCCAGCATTGAATCTCTTAAAAACACATGCGCACGCAATCAGGACAAAATTGCAGCAGACTTTTTCAACCGTCGCATTTTGCCAAACACCCATGAAGAGAGAATGGAAATATTCCCCCAGCAGCCATTGAAATGCACAGCTACCAGCTGTTGTCCTGTCCACCGCGTGGACATGGCTGGCTGTCAGCAGGCTGAGCCAACACTGCGCCTTGCATATCAAACAGGACATGGGCCTATATCCCCTTGGGGAGTTCACTTCCTCTGGGCCCCCACCACCACCACTGCTCCACCTCCCTCCTGAAACAAGCGGCCCCTTCAGCTGGAGGCCAGATATCCCAAGCAGCAGTGGGGGCTTCTCGGGGGTGGGGGTGGGGGTGGGGGTGGTGGGTTAGGTAAGTAAAAGGGGAAGTTTTAGCTCCAGTGCATTAGAGAATGGAAGACAGATATTGAAGGGCAATGCTTTAGAGCCAAATATAAAACCACACAAATGAATAACTTTTTGCCATGTTCAGGGCTCAATAGTTCCGTGCAACAGAACACTAGTCTGCTTCAGTTTCAGCTTTTACTGCAATGAACCACAGGTTAAAGCATGGAAACAGCCTGCAGGGTACAGTAACATAATGGAGCGTAAGCACGAATTGTTCTGGCTGATTCTTAATACACCTCAAATCACTTCCCACCACTTCAGAATCACAACGTATCCTTGGATTAAGATTAACAATCTGGATTCCCCTGAATGTTTTCAGCAGACATGTTTTATTCCAGCCAAGTAAAGAGTGTTTCCACACCAGTTAAACCTCCTCACCCCTCTGAAGGAGTGGCAGGTCATGAATGTATTTATAGTCCTCCAATGAATGAGCCTTCACCTGTGAACAACATGCTGTGCCCAATTCCATGACTTCAACAAAGAAAATACACTTCCCTCTTTCCAAAAGTGACGGAGCTGTTGAAACTGAACAGGATCTGCACCAAAAGGTTGGACATAAACTGGCTGCGTTTGAAGAGAGCATGAGCTCCCCCATTCTCATCTTCATATCTGCCTTAAACAGACGGATCGTGTAGAAATCACATCATCTTGAGGGCGAATTATAAAGTTAGCAACACACTAAATCTGCAGCCGCAACCCTTATCTAAACATCCTGATGCGGAAAGCCACTGATTATGTGTGCCACCCACATGTGGACCAGCCAGAAACCAAAAGACTTGCAGCCAAGGGCTGGCAGGAGCAGCTGGGAGAAGTGTTCCACACCCAGCACATCAACTCATTCACATAAACAATTCAATAGTCCGCTGCATTGGCTTGCTGCTGTTTACACTCAGCGCTGTCGCTCACATCCTCTCAGATAAGAACAGAGAGTGAACTTGTACTGCTAATTCGCACTCCTTCCACAAAATGCAGGCATGCTGCAAAAAGCGAAAAGTGTCTTTTGCTCAACGCTCTGTGATTCAGTGCGTCTCAGAAGGAAGCTCTCAGAAGAGCATCTGCAAGCAGGGAAGTGTGACAATATCACTTCCTGTGTCTGTCTGTATGCGAGACTGCTGCGAGCCCTTTTCAAACACCCTCATTAATATTCACAGAGCTGCCCGGTTACTCCGCTGACGGCACACAGATGATGGCATTTTCTCGTGTGCTGAACGGTAGAAGGCGGCACGACACAGTCCAGCACTCTGCCTCACATCCTCCAAGAACCTTTTCAAAGTGCCTCGGCTGTGCTGAAATGTGCTGACAAAAGGGAGCTCTGTTGCCATAAGTTAAGCAATATTCCTCAACTCCCACCCAGCATGTATTCCCTCATTAGTGCTTCTTGAAACAAGGTACTTGTGGGGGAAAAAAGGAGGAGTCAAATTAAAAAGCTGGGTAGAGGCTCAAATGAGCCTTGGGCTTAACACTTGGGTGCCCCGTCGGCACTTATAAAAATAGAAGAGGCCCCTGGAAGTGGGGGTGCTTGAGGTGTGCCCACTTGAGTCTGAATGGAAGTGTGTGCCAAGAGTGGGTATTCACCATGCATGGCAGGACTTCGGCACTCTTCGGGACTTCAATGGTCTCCCCGATTTCTCTTTCTTTGGTAGATTCCACTGAGAGAAGCCTCAGTGAAGAACTGTATGGGAGCTCCTTGTAAACACTTTTGCTTCTGCTTTCTGCGCCTCATCAACATGTCCGCTGCACAGAGGTCCACTCTGGTTTCAGTTGGACTGGAGTGGAAAGTAGGAAAGTGGGGGAGGATGAGTGCGTGGGTGCGTGTATGTCAGAGGTGGGTGGCTGGCCTCGGGTAGGTGGATGTTTGGGGGGGGGGATCCGATGTTTGCTGAATGCTCTCCTTTGTTGCGATCATATTATGTTTCCACCACAATACTTCTAAACCCTGCTCCATCAACTCCATTCATGTGTAACAGCTCATGCAAATGGCTGCACTGGCCTTTTTTTCTAGGGGAGGGGTGTGAGGGGGGGTCCTTTTATCAGTCTACCACCCAACTACTCTCTCTGCAACCTCCTGCCTGGTCTGCACGCCAAAACACAGATTATAATCCTCTAATACAGTCTGACAAAGATGGAGGAAGCATGGAGAACCAGACTCATCTGTCTAAAAGTACTTCACTTGGTCGTAAGTCTTGTATCTGATCACAGAAACCGCAGGAAACATACAGAGCCAACACCTGGCTGCATGGATGCTCCGATTCTCATTATTCTAACGTGCTACAACTGTGTTACGCAAGAAGAGAATGTGGACACAACCACTGATAGCAGCGCTGATTAAACCCACAGGAAGCCAGGCACATGACAGACAGACGAACGGTACATTTAATGTGACACATGAGGCTTCACACACACGCGCAATGAAAGAACAAGCAGAAATGTAGACTAAGGAAGAGATACCCCTTCCTCAGGGTGTGTGTCTGTGTGTGTGTGTGTGTGTGTGTGTGTGTGTGTGTGTGTGTGTGTGT
>NW_022280144.1:560760-563036 GCF_004355925.1 Anarrhichthys ocellatus
GTGTGTGTGTGTGTGTGTGTGTGTGTGTGTGTGTGTGTGTGTGTGTGAGAGAGTATGAGTGAGAGAGCGAGAGAGAGTGGGAAACAGTAGAATGAAACACCATTTAATCTGGAGGAAAGAAGAATGATTTCCTCACATCTGAATTCATGTTAAATTTAAGCACACACACACACACACACCGTAACTGTTGTTTACTGTTTCCCATTGAGCCATTTGTTGGTAAATGAGATTGTATTTACAGTACGGGCCAATAAAAGTGAGCATGAGAGGTGTTTCACAGGCAAATAATGGCTTTATTGCCACCAGAGGCGTTTTGTTGTCATTGCTGGATGAGGTCCAATTAGTAACAATGTGTCAAAGATGAGCCAATACTGAGTAGTTGAGAATACAGAACTCATATTACAGATCCATATTATAAGGTTGAGCCCCAGATTCATTTATTTATTCATTTTTTACCTGAGGACAAATTTCGATGGGGGGGGGGAAACCCTCTCAAAGAACCAATCTAGCACTCCCTTGAGTCGGGACAATTTCTAGTGTTGTGCAGAGAACTTTTGATGGTCCATTAGGTCCCATAGGGAGGGACACCACGAGCAACTTCAGAACAAGCTCTGCGCTGCTAGAGAGAAGTGCTACAAAAAAAAGAAGCTGAGCAGGAAAATAAGAGGAGAAATAAATAAATAACACTGAAGATGAGCTCCGATGCATGAACTGGATCTTGACAATGGGGGGAATAAAGACAAAGCACAATGAATCAAAGCTCCGTGGTGAGCAAGACCGACTCACCCTGGACAATGCTTTCCTCTTATACTTGTTGGCGAAGTCGAATTTCTCCTTGATCTCGTCCAGGAGCTGCTCCATACGAACCTTCTCCTCTTTCCCCGAGTAATCCTGGCCCAAGAGGATGTACGCCCTCCAGTTGGCCGAGTCGAAGCCCCAGTGGCAAGTCCTGTTCTCCTGTGCCTTGTGACTGTGCACCACGAACTTGTGGGTCGGGTACATGAGTCTGCAGTCCATGCACTGGATGCACGCTGCGTTGGGGCTGCTGTACAGCTCCGGCACGAACAAGCCATTGCACTTGCCGAAACACTCGTGGTAGACTTTGAAGCTCCTCTCGGTGAGCTCCAGCTCCAGCGAGCCTCCGCTCAGCTCCTTCTTGCAGCGCGGCGGGTAGGCGCCTCCGTAGATCAGGGCGTTGCAGAGCCGCTCCGCGTCCGTCTTGGTGATGAGGCCGCAGGACGGCGCCGAGAAGGGCAGGATCCCCATGACTTTGAGGATCTCCAGCTGGTCCGCCGTGCACCGCGAGCAGTAGATGTGCAGGTCGTCGCACACCGAGTTGATCTGCTGCAGGGAGAAGTCCCGCAGCACCGTGTTGAGGATCTGCGGCAGGCACAGTCGCTTCTCCCCGCCGACCACGAAGCACGAGATGGTCTCACCCTCCAGCACCGTCTCGCACCTCTCCGTGGAGCGGTCCGACGGGATGAACAGCGGGCCCGGCATCACCGGCGGCGGCAGATGCTGCAGGACCGGCTCGGGCTCCTTACCCTCCTTCTTGAAGTGGAGCTCATGTTGCCACCGGGCAGAGAAAGCCGCCGGTCCACCAAGAGAGCTCATAGAGCTGATGTGAAACTGCTTGAGAGTTTGTTGCAGTCCCGGATGAGGCTGGAAGCTCTGCCGATTTACAGTCTCCATGTTTTTCCTTCAACTTTAGAAGCGTAAATCCTTCTAGTCGTCGACTGGGAATCACGAGTATCTATCCGTTTCTGAACCTGGTAAATCCACGGTGTCAAAGAACTGACCAAATTTGCGAAGCACTTCATCAAACATCCAGTAAAAAGTCCCAGAAGGCGAGTTTTCGGTTTTATTCCCGTGACTACAGAGTGAACACCGGCCAGTCGCTCCCTGCAGCGGGTCGCCGACTGTCCATATCTGAAAAAAACGTCTCTCCAAACTCAAGAGAAGCGAAAAGTTCTGTTTGTCGAATTCCAAAAAGAAGTGGGCGACAATTATAACAAAAGGGGGAGTTGTGAGTCGATAGAGCTCGATAAAACAATCCTTATTTGAGGTTCTTTCCGCTGTCGAGGAGGACTGTTGCAATCCACTCCGTCTGCCCCCGCAGTTCACTCTGACTGTGTGGAGAGGAGAAGTCTGAGAGCCAGCCTGCTCGCGCTCCCCCCCTCTCTCTCTCTCTCTCTCTCTCTCTTCCTCTCTCTGTCTCTCCCTCGCGCTCCGTCTAGGTCTCTCGCTCTCTCTCTCTCACGCCCTCCCCCCCCCCC
>NW_022280144.1:563136-589677 GCF_004355925.1 Anarrhichthys ocellatus
CCCCCCCCCCCCCCCCCCCCCCCCCCTCTCTGTGTTTGTGTGTCTGGCTCAGTCATTGAATCCCAGCCAGGAATGTGAGTGACTCTGCAGGCAGGCTGGGCTCTTCCAGGAACAAGCCGTCACCCCCCCCCCTGGCCTGCAGAGAGCAGAGAAGAGGAGATAGAAGTGGAGGGAGAGGGAGGAAAACCAATGCTGCGTTCATGTCATATGGGAACAAGTCCACTTTCTTACAGTAACAACTACAGTAGTAAGTGCACGTACTACAATCTACATGTGATGCTACTTTATTGCAGACGTACTCTTACTCTGGGCTACTACATTTATTTGACAGCTATACTTGGTAGATTAAACGTTTACATACAACCAAGCTGTTATCTCTGATTGACACGTTAAGGCGTCAGTAATAATAACACATTAGGCCAGAGGTCTTCAACAGGGGGTCCGCGACCCCTAGGGGGTCCGCGGAGGTACTGCAGGAGGGGTCCGCGAAATCTTTGGTTGATTAGACCATTTATTTTCTTTTTTTTTCCAAACATGAATCTGTCCATTATTTTAATAGTTCAGTATTGTATGCAAGATAACAGGTATGTTTATGCATGGCAGTGGCACTAATAGGCCATCACTCATTTTGGTTTCCACATTTATGTTTAAAATGAAAACGTCTATTTGAATAGCTTGTATGCATGATTATCATGCAACTGACAGACAATGTTGATATTGGCATTGGTATCAGCTCACAAGGTATGTTTATAAATGGCAGTGGCACGGCGTCCCTACTCACTGTGTCTTGCACATGTTTAAAATAAAAACATGGATATATGAACCTGTGTATTATTTGAATAGCTTAGTATTGAATGCACAAAAACAAGCTATGTTTATACATGGCACGAGGCCCAGTTTAATATAAAACACAATTTTATACAATATATCTCGTCGGGGGTCCCTGCTCCATCTCTATCAGTTTGGGGGTCCTTGGCCTGAAAAACGTTGAAGACCCCTGCATTAGGCTACTATTACATATATAATAGCTAAAAGAGGCCGTTCTGCCAAATGAGTATCTTTAGGCTACTTACGTATATTTCTATAGTTTTCTTAATCCAAGCTCTGAATGGAGTGATTTAATTGGCTGTAATGGAGAAGATATTAGTTTTACTAATAGACCTACTTCTTAAATGTACTAATCTTGCTAATACTTCTGTAGGCCCCTTTTACATTTTAAATATGTGATTTTTTTTTTACATTCTCATATTTCCACCACTGCTTGAGAAAGTGAGTGTTTGGTGCTGCATCTTTGACTAATGCTGCGTTCATATTGTCTATCATAGCTTTTAGAGGGCAGTACCTATTTTCCAGATTATAAATAATAACCCAAATAGAAATACTAAAAATATAAATAGGGTTAATAATAATTAAATTACTACTATTCATATTAATAATAGTACAAACACAATTCCAGTTATTGACAGTGTTTGTAATCAACGTGCAGTTTGTGACTGCTCGACGTGAGGAACGCGGTCCATTCAGTCATCGACTCAAACCTGATGTACGCAGGATTTCCACACAAGAAGGTGCTATTTACCATTTTTCCAATGGGCCCTGAATGTAGCAGAAGAATAGAGAGCGCTTATGTGAATCGTTTGCTTCGCGGCTGTAGAGAGAGAGAGAACCCACAGAGGATGGGTGTTTCGCGAGACAACACACATTTAGCTTTGGAAGGGGAAACAGAAATTGCACGACTTCTGCTTGAAGGTGTTAAAATGGTTTGGCAAGTAGAGCCGCTTCATGTGCTGCTGACTTTGAGAGAGAATCTTGCGAATGAAGAAAGAAGATTTATTTTTGTTTGTCACAGATCAGTAGAAACCTTTAGTTGGTTAAATCACTAGCACAGTCAACACAAATAAGAGCACAATTTAAATTCGTTACAGGCTTATATTCTCTCCAGTTATTTATTTGGACTTTTATCCATATGCATTTTAATCTCTCTGCACAAATACAAAGGTTGTTTTAAATAGTTTGTCATATTAATACATTGTTACAGCGCTTTCATATCTTCACTTACCATGGATTAGATGTATATTGATAAAAATGATGCTTGATGGTTCCTGTTTGTGTTCAAGGTAAGTAATTAGTTTTTTGGGGGACAGAATAAAAAACTTTTGTAGTGATTAATAATAGTAATATATTATTGATCGATAATCAAAATCCAGTGACTCCACTTTAGGAAGTCATGTGTCGGCTGCACTTGTTCTCCTCCAATAGCTCTGATTAGTTTGCTGTTCCTTTGGCATCCCCTAGCCAAACATTGCTGAAACTGCAACATGATGGCAGCCTGGGGCGACAGATCTGGAAGGATCCTCTCCACTGCAGGCCAGCAGACAGAGGGCCCATTCAGTTTGTGGATGTGAACATGTGAACGTTCTGTGTGCTCCTGTTAGAGAGGAATCCATGAGAAAACAGAGGTGAAAAGTTTCCCCGGACGAGTCTGTAGCCTGACAATCCTCAAAGAGGGGAAGGGAGGGGAGCCGTGTGACGCAAGGAGAATGAGATGTGATTCATCATGTCTGTCGATGGTGCTTTTATCTGTGATTATCTGACTGTGGAGGGTGCATTGAGTTTTACCAGCATACAACTATAGGGCAGGGGCCCCCAATGGTATATGATCCCTTATGAGGTGCACATAAACGGGGGGTTAGAAGACTTTTACCAGTAACTGCATGGTTTGTGCTCGTCCCTCATGCATTTTGAGAGGGTGCAGGAGTGCGGTCTCCTATGGGTGGCGATAGAGAGTCTGTGGGGCCTTCCATTTGTTTCTGGTGGCCCTTGAATGTTTTTTGCAGTTGTAGAAGGCTACATGCCAGTGTCTTGTACTATTGGACCAGGGTAGGTTTAGGAGTGTGCAGCAACAACATTTTAGGAGATAATCTTTTAAATGTTTTTTTGATTGTTTTGTTGCTACTCTTGGAACTTCTAAATCATGATCTGGGCCTTTGGGATGAAATGGCGTAAGACTTGTCCCACTGGTAGATTGTCTATACGCTCTTAGGATGGCATGAGGGGGCAGGACCAGTGTGTTCCCGACAGCCTCTTTCCTGAATATTGTTGCTGATGGATAAATGTTCTCCTTACTTATTAGAATCTCTAAGAAAACAGATCTGATACTCATGTTGACATGGTAAGTTTGAGCTTGTGGTCTGTGTCAGGTAAGGAGTTGAGAATGGGGAGTTCTGTGTGTGCTTGAATGAACCGTCATATGGAATGTTGAACCCTCTATATTTAATAATAATTTATTAAATTTATTATTAAATATAACGAAAAATATAACGCAATTTGCACTTAACCTGATTGAATATGTAATGAAACCCAATAAAGTAATAGCTTGACCAATTATGTTATGAAATGTACAGACTGCTATTGTGATAATGTTTGTACAGATGATGTCATATCTTTCAGGAGGATTTTGCTTTCAAAACGGATGTGTTTATACAGATAATAATGTAAGAAAGTATGCAAGTATAAGTGTAATACTGTTAGTGCCATGTTAGCCTACTGAAAACACTAATATTTGAGGCCATGTTTGGAAATGTAAACTCTTTTACTAGCTTTAAAAAGGCTTTCACTATTAAAACAGATGGCAAATGGTGCGTTGTTATCAGGGAAAGATGCATTAAACTAGAATCCCTATCACTGGTAAATGGACTGGCCCATAACCCACGCTGACTGGTCCATTAGACCAGAGTGGATCTTAGATTATACCCCATCAGAAGATGACAGAAGATGGTCAGCGCACAAGCGTGCAACAAAGACAACACAGTCGATTCAGTCTCCATGAAATGTTCTTTTGCATCATGGTCAAAGGTGATTCTTATTGAATGGTCTGTTATGTCTGCATTCAAATAGGGTTTAATACCGTTTCATGATGTGATGATCCAAACACAGATTTTATAGTTTTAAAACAGAGATTTTGGACAGAATTAGGCTCAGAAATATTTAACTACCCCTCATGGCTGCATGCTCAGCCCTCTCCATTACTCTCTGTTCACCCTCGTGGACACACACAGCTGAGACACCATCATCAAGTTCGCTGACGACATCGACCTGATCACCAGGTGTGATGAGACGGCCCTACAGAGAGGACGTCAGAGCCCCGACATCTTGTTGCCGGGACATCTACACCCATCTCTGCAAAACTGAGGAGCTGATTGTGGACTAAAGGAAGTGACAGGGAGAAGGACACGCCCTTATCTCCATCAATGGGACTACAACGGAGAGAGTCAGCAGCTTCAGGTTCCTCTGGGTTCACATCAGTGAAGACCTGACCTGGTCTCACCACACAGACCCTATCACAAAGACAGCAGCTGAGGAGGTTCAACATGGACTCCAGGGGTACATCCCAAGTCTCTTAATTGTCATTTCCTCGCTCCTCAATCCTCACTTGAACCGGAAGTTGTTCTGCTCCGCCATATTGACGGCCGTCCCAAAGCTCTTATTTAGCTCGGAGGAGCGAGGATCGAGGAGTGAGGAGGGATCTCCGAGGAGCCATGAGCGAGGACGCACAAGAACAGCCTTCCAGGAAGTGTTTCAACGGCTGACACGCCCCCTCATTGTTCACCAGTTATGTGATTGGACGCTGCAGCCGATCGGACTGACTGACTGAGTTTAACATCAGAGTGAACACGGATCACAGATTAAACACAAGTTTTATATTTTATATGTTTTCTGATTCACCGTCTGGTTTAAATAAATGTTCATTGTAGGTCTAAACAACAGAAGGACCACAAACAACTTTCTCTCTACAGGCACTCTGCAGGTGCTCCATTGAGAGTATCCTGACTGGTTGCATATTGCAGGGACCCCCATGACTTCAGCCACAAACTATTCTGCCTGCTGCCATCTGGTAGACAGTACGAGCATCTGGTTCTGCACCACCAGGCTGAGAGACGGATCATCCCACACGTCATAAGAATATTTTTGAGTTTATTCCACACTGTGTACTTTACCTTCGTACTGCTTCCACTACCTGTTGTACCTGAACACACCGCACATCTTTCCATCTACTAATATTTTATCTTATTTTATTCTACATTTTGTTTTATTCCTAATTTAATTTCTGCTCCAAATTATGTTGTATGCCTTGGAGTTGCAGTTTTTACTGCCTGTTTTTTCTTTTATACATCTTTGTAATATCATTGTTGAAGAGCGCCTGAGAAGAAGAATCTCACTGCCAGTAACTGCTCTACTGTAAGTGTTGTGCAGACAATTAAACACTTGAACTTGATAACTTATTACTACAACACAAATATACTAAATTAGCTGCATTTCGGAGGTGAAAGACATTTTTATTTAAATCAAATCTAATATCTGCCCAGTCTAACTACAACCCCACAGTGCCACTAAGCAGTATCTTGCAGCGGTCAGTGAGGGCTCCAGTGTTGTAGCCACAGGGCTGGACTCTGTCCCATTCAGCTGGCAGATACTGCAAGTGGCCTTTCCTGAGGGGGGACCAGTGCCTCCGCTGAACTTATCAGTGCATGGCATGAAGCCATTCTTTCAGCGAGCACTGCGCTCTGGCAGCTCCAGGCTGGGTGTGGGCCTACAGAACTGCACTGGCATACTGTCTATGTGCGTTTACATTAAGTGGTAATGAATACAGAGTTTGTGCTTCCATCAGGTTTCTTATTCTATCAAGGCCAAAGCTGCTAGACAGCACGGAGTGAATGCCAAGCCTCATTTTCAATGATTCATATTGTCGTCAGCATGCAGTGCTTGTCCTCTTGCTCTCCTTTTTTCATCAAGTTCATCCTTGTTCATCTTTTACTTGTATACTTCTAATTGGTTGTCCTTCCCTGTCCTTGCACATTATCTGCTGAGCATGAAGGGCTTGCTGCATGTGATGGCCATGACTCCATGTCTTCCCCAGCCTTTCTTCATCACAGTGTCACAAACTGGGCTGCATGGCCATGACAAAAGAGTGAGATGCACACAACCAGGCAATTTAACAATTATGTATTAACTTATTGGCAACATAAGAGGTAAGCTTAAACTAACAGTGGCATGTGGAGTCAGTAGGTTCTGCAGTGTATGTAAGCGCATGAGTGGAAAGTGTGTGTGCAATGTTGTATAGTGTAGAAACAAACCATGATGTCAACCAAAAACCAAATGGGTGTCTGAGGAAGGAGAGAGGGACCAACTGAGACTAAAGAGGGTTTTAACAGAGTGCACTGGCACACAGGGCCCATGTGTTGCCGGTGTTGCTGATGAGCTCAGGTGTCTCCACACTGCTGATGACCCTCTGCCACGCCCACCTCCAATACCTGCAGGGAAAGCAGCCACACAGACGGAGTACCAGGCAAACAGGAAGGAGAGGGTCGTCACAACAGCGAACCCTGCATTGTATGTTTTGCGCTCAGTTACTTTATCATTGCATGTGTAACCTCTGTGAGATGTCTCCTGGCTAAATGAATCTCATGGAGCTGGTCAGGCTTGTGGTAACAGCAGGTTTGTTACAAATCTGCATTCATGACAAAGGACAACAGCAGAATGTTCATCTCTTGTGGTAAACCGCGCATGATCGGTCTAGTAGCGAATCCTCCGTTGCTTTTAGGATTACCCATTTTGAAAGTCTATACTTTTTTAAATACACGGTTAGTGGTATAATGATAGTGATCGTAAAGTGGGTTTAAATTCATGTAAATAAAATAGCCGAAATAGAACAGAAACTGTCTATCTCTTACATGTATGAGGAGAAATACCAAAAAATATATAACCAAAAATATATTTATACAGATTTCTCACACTGGACTGTTACCTTTTTTAAAGTATTTTTCACTTTATAATAATTGTGTAACTGAGTAAACATGTAGACTATAGAAAATACTCCATCTGCATGTTTAAAATATTACCACACTCTATAGAACAACATACTGTAACATACCTGCATTTATGACAAAGGACAACAGGAGAATGTTCAACACTTGTGGACAACAGGCATGCTTGGTCTAGAAAGGCATCACGTTATTGTTAGCTAGCTACACCGGAGACATTTTTACTGGCAATAAAACACATAAAAAACGTATAACTTAATGAAAACATGGCGAATATGATCTAAGATAAATAATAACCAAACAAATAATGCCAGCTCAACTTTTCTAGTTAGTTAACGTTATATTGTCCACAGACATTCACAGACACGTTACCCTAGTAGTGAATCCTCCGTTGCTTTGAGGATTACCCATAGTCCTTTGCATCTACTATTCAGTGCAGGTACAAATTTACAACAGCAGGTGGCATAGTTTCCCCATTTAGCGGGATTTATCCTGAGCCTTTTCAACTATGTTACACATGGTATTTGCATGACCTGTGACAACTCCTCCCTGTTGCTGGGTTTAAGGAAGCTCTGACATCCAGGACTCACAGTCACAGTTGGGCAAATAAATCAAGGGACGTTGTCTACTTTTCCACACCTCCACACATCTGGCCAGTGGTGGGCCGTGCATTTTATACCTGGGCCTTCAGTGCCTCATGATGGCGCCACAGCTACGGTTATTATTTGTTTCTAGGGGTGTAACAATACACGTATTCGTATTAAACCGTTCGGTACGAGGCTTACGAACCGAACAATACGTTTGAATAATACTAGTGCATTTGGAAAATGCAGAAGCTTAAATTGTGGGAAATATAATGTTTTCTGCGCTCACGTAGGAGACAACGGGCTGTGACCTCTGAACCCGGAAACAAAAAAAACAAAAACAAAAAACAGCTGAGGCACCGCACGTGTTCTGGGAGGCTACGCTAACTAGCTTAACAGGAAAACAGCAGCAGCAACACGCATTCTGCTACACACTCGAGGGCACGGGCCATTCAGATATTAGATGTAAAAAAACAAACGCAGTTGACTTACCAAATGCTGTTCACTTAAAGACAAGCTCATCCTCCTTTCTTTGTTGACAAAGAGTTTAATCCCACGGTTAACCCAACTCACAAATCCGTTTCTCCTCCTTCAGTCATTGAGTGCTACACCAAGCAAAATGCTAAAAATGGCATAATTTCTTCCATATCTGTCAATTTGAACTCTCACTACTCCGATTAAGCTTTGCCAGCTTCCTTAAATTTCGTTTCACGATAGTCACATGCTCGCCCACTGACCAATCACAGCGCACGCTGCACCTCACTACAGAGCTGCACATAATGCTGACGTAGTTGTAGGCCAGCTAGAAGGCTCTGGCACGTCAAAGAATACGCCCAACATGTCAAACTAAAGATCTGATTGGTTGAGACTATGACAATCAACAATATCGTCCCCATTTACTTAAACTGCAAAGGGATTCATTTGTGAGTCTGCAGGCCTCGGGCCTCTCTTCTTACCTAGAGACACAGAGGTGAGATCTGATTGGATAAAAGCTCTACTTAAAACAAGTTGCACTGGAAGCAGAGCAACTGAGGAAGACAGTAGCTGTGCAATGAGAAAATTAATGTATTTGTAGTACATGTAGTGTATTTAAGAAAAATGATAAAATAGCTATAACTTTGTGATTCTGTTTAGGCCAGCAGAGAAGGCCTTGCTGGCCCTGACGGCCCATCACTGCATCTGGCTAATCGTAAACAATTATCAAATTGTCAGTTTTGGAAAGTAACAAACATTCTGGGATGCCTTAATGCTAAGTTAAGCTAAGCTAACCACATCTTGACATCTTCAGTCAATACACACACTCTTAAGAAAGGGAATAAGAAACTTTCCCAAAATGTCAATCGTTCTTTTATTTTCCCAATTCAAATGTACAGTAATAACTAATAACTATTCCATTAACAAATCACATTTGAAAATATCCAAATGCATCTGGCTTAATGTTGGCTGTGATCATCTCCAGCCCCCCGCAACCCTCTAAAATCTAAGCGATATAACTGATGGATGGAATGTGAAAATAGCCAGAATCCCAGCAGCAGAACCCTATATGGGGCTTAACTGTTCTGGTATGGTTCAGCAAGGACAGTGGGACACAGAGGGACATGAAGTTAAGTTTGAAGACAACCCTGGGTGTGTTTTCCTAACTCTGTTAAATCAGTCCAAGCAATACAGCCTAAAAACAACTATACGGAAGCAACATCAAGTCCATACTAAAGGTGCAACAACACGTTCTCACTCCCAACTCGTCAAATACCACCACATGGTCAATGGCCCTACTCTTCAAACTATGATGCTGCAGGTTCTTCAGGGACGGCATGTTTCCACTCATTTTATTCTTCGTAGGTATTTTCAAGACATACGTCCATGTTCACAGGAAATGCATACAGTGTCTTTTCAAAAGGTCTACTTAGTTCATGGGTTTACTTGGTACTATTTAGGCAACAAAACTACTTGGTAAGTATGCTTGATACGCAACAAAACTAAAGTAAAAAAGTCAATACTGACTTGGTTTAATGAAGGACACAAACAGCGGTCTCCTCAGTGAATGTCTGTTTGACCTAAAACTACGTCAGTTGCTCTGACCGTCTAGTGATAACGTGGGTGGTTTTACATTGGAGTTACATTACATTACAGTCATTTAGCAGATGCTTTTATCCAAAGCGACTTACAATAAGTGTGTTCAACATAGGTATTCAAGAGAACTACGAGTCACCAGAAGTCATAAGTGCATCTCCTTTTTCAAACAAGCATCTAAGAGCATAAATCAGAGCAAACGTACAGTGCAGAAAGAAACTAATACAATAAGTGCAACAAACTAGTATGAATACAATAAGTGCTAAGTGGAAGGCTCAGGGTAGGCCTTCTTGAAGAGGTGAGTTTTCAGCCTGATGAAAGATGGGCAGCGACTCTGCTGTCCTGACGTCAGTGGGGAGTTCATTCCACCACTGTGGGGCCAGGACAGAAAACAGCTGTGACCGGGTCGTTGGTTGTTAGTTGAAAGCCTGGCGTCTCAAAGAGATGCTAAAGAGTGCCGGAGTTTCAGGTGACTTGGTCACCAAGCGTCGCTATTTGACGAGTTGGAAGTGAGAACGGGTTGTCCACAATTGACGACGGAAAGGCTGTGTGACATCCTCTGGCCTTACAAAATCACATCCTTTTATACAGAAAAACAAAAGCAAGAATGCATCACTGAAATAGGGCAGAGGTGACTGCAATGGCCGTGCCACACTCTTTTACTGGAGGAAGATCACAGCACTAGTGATGAACTCCTCCAGGCAAAAGAAAACCTGGAAGACTAAAAATGACCTGGAACAGAACTGTGCAGGACAAACTAGCCAAGATGAACTTAATTTGGGAGGCTACCAAGGACAGGGAATAATGGAGGGAGCTCATTGTTTGTCCCACAGGGGACCAAGATAATTAAGTAGGTAACTGGTATGAGTCAGAGAGGTTTTTAGTCAGGTGTTTTTTTTATCTATTAACTAAAGGCCAGTCTTCTAACAGGCTTCAGTCTACTGGGAACACCTGCATGGCTTTGTGTTTATGTTCTCATTACTCTATGGAGAAGTTGACCGGCGGTATAAACTCCCAAACACTTAGTGTGTTTCTTTAACTTCAACAGTTAAGGCTGCTGCTCCCTCTCGTTTATTCTCCTCATCATCTTCGCCGTCGCCATGGCAGCAGAGCACAACACAGCATCACGTGAGGCGGGTGACATAACGTTTCTTTCCAGGCGCCGGGTTGCTTTTTCCCAGAGTAGCACTATGTACCACAGGCCTGGCCCACTGCTCTGCTTTTGTGTTTCCTCCCCTCTGTGGTCGAGGTAGAAAAAAAACTGATTGGCCAATGTCAGCAATCCAGCAGCGGTCCTTCTGGAATACTCATCTCATGTGGTGCTGTGTCCAAAAAAATGCTCTCACCTTATTTCAAAGTGGCAGGTTTTCCCATAGTGCTGTTTTCCAGCACTTTCTTTGAAATAATGCTCTCCTCTTTCCTTTCTTTGCCTTTCCTTCCGTTCAGTCCAGCTTTCCCTTGTCTTTTTTCCATTGCACAAGTGTAGCCACTCTCCCCGTTGGTCCCTCTCTTCTGGCCAAGAGCTTAAAAGGCTCAGAAAATCCCACCGTTATTATGACTTCAACTTTCCACTTTTTGTGCGTCCTAGCAGAGGGGAACAAAGTATTATCATTACAGTTAGCATTCTTGTCTGATAAAACCTTCTTTAGTGTAAACTGAGTAGAAATACATGCGCAAGCGTGACATAATATCTTAACAGTGAGTTTTGATGATTACAATCAAACAGAGGGCTCTTTTCAAAGAAAGAAACAGATCACATTTTGACAGAATCACTTACACTTTGATGAACTCCATCCATCCATTCATTTTGGCACCGGCTCGCGGTGGCAGCAGGCTAAGCAAGGTAGTCCAGATGTCCGTCTCCCCAGCAACGTCTTTGACCAAACAACAACAACTGTGATGAACTTCCTGTTGCTGTTACTTCCAAAGCCGCCTGTGCAGACATTGATTTAGTTCGTTCATCTTCTTTCTTTTCAGTCATTTTAACTTATCACTTCACTTGCTCTGGACATTGTGAAGTTGATTTTACATACTGATTGTTTAACACTGGATCCTGGTTTGTTTATCACATTCAGTATAATTTTTAAAGAAATCTGCACCCAGCAATTTTACCCCTGCTTTGTTTTTAGAATGACTTGATGTGTCGACTGAATTGTGCCACAAAAAGATTTGGGGCAGCCCTGGAAAATATTAGCCTACAGACATTTGACAATTTTCAAGAGTTAAGAAAAGGAGCTATATATGCAACAGTTTAACTGGATGTATGAGGGTTTTTTTCAAATATGTGTGCACAATCTCTGTAATAAGTCTGTAGAAGACTACAAGCACGTTCTCATTAATAGAAGAACAGATACAGTAGGTCAGCGGTCAAAGCAACTTTAGTAGTAATCCCTATTGAAGAATAAGTGAAATTCAAAACAACAAAACTATATGATTAATCATTTATTTCACAGCAAGGCTCCGGCTTAGACAGTATAGGGACAGAAGGGTGTTCGAAAAAAAGGTATGCATGCATTTTGAAAAGGGGCCTGTGCAAGCACATAGATCCATTTTCAGGTCTTGTTGGTTTGGGTGCACGCCTGGCCTCATGAACATTTGAGTTATGTTGAGTTTTACTTCTTGATCTACACACCCGTGGCCAAAAGTTGAGAATGACACAAATATTAATTTTCACAAAGTCTGCTGCCTCAGTTCTTATGATGGCAATTTGCATATACTCCAGAATATTATGAAGAGTGATCAGATGAATTGCTCGTAAGATTGCACCTAAATCAACCATTTATCGGATCATCAACAACTTCAAGGAGAGAGGTTCAATTGTTGTGAAGAAGGCTTCAGGGCGCCCAACAAGTCCAGCAAGCACCAACACCGTCTCCTAAAGCTGATTCAGCTGTGGGATCGGGGCACCACCAGGGCAGAGCTTGCTCAGGAATGGCAGCAGGCAGGTGTGAGAGCATCTGCATGCACAGTGAGTTGAAGACTTTTGGAGGATGGCCTGGTGTCAAGAAGAGCAGCAAAGAAGCCACCTCTCCAGGAACAACATCAGAGACAGACTGATGTTCTGCAAAAGGTACAGGGATTGGACTGCTGAGGACTGGGGTCAAGTCATTTTCTATGATGAATCCCCTTTACGATTGTTTGGGGCATCCGGAAAAAAGCTTGTCCGGAGAAGAAAAGGTGAGCGCTACCATCAGTCCTGTGTCATGCCAACAGTAAAGCACCCTGAGAGCATTCATGTGGTGGGTTGCTTCTCAGCCATGAATAAAGAATGGTACCAAAACATCCTCCGAGAACAACTTCTCAACACTGCAAATATTGACTTTGCATAAACTTAATGTAATTGTCCATAAAAGCCTTTGACACTTATGAAATGCTTGTAGTTATACTTCAGTATATCATAGTAACATTGGACAGAAATATCTAAAATCACTGAAGCAGCAAACTTTGTGAAAACCAATTTTTGTGTCATTCTCAAAACCTTTGGCGAAGGGTGTATTTAAAATGCAGCTTTAAATGCACATCTTTATGCCTTGAAGTCTCTAATGGGTTGAATTAGTGCCCGATTCTAACCAACATTGTGATTGACAGCTGCTTGTACAATGACAAAAAAATTAAATCTTATACCAAGGTCAATATACTAGTCATCTTTTATAGAGCTTTAAACCACCTCCCACTGTCTTTAGTATATTTATTTTTGCTCAGTTTTCATAGAGAAAGCTCAATTGCCATAACTGTCTGATGTTCATAAGTGAAGTCAAGGAAGTGTCTTTTTTCTCCATCAAACAACCGTTTAAGGTCAGGTTTGAACCCTGGCCCTCACTCTTTGTGGAATGTATAAAGGTTTTCATTTTCCGTTGATTACCTGTAATCATGCAGCAGCAGGTATTACACCCACAGTCTATAATTATGCATAATTACACACAGCTGACATAACATCTTTCCTGGATAATAAAAAAACTATTCTAATGTGTCCACAGGATTTTTATGGCGTAAAAAAGGATGTCATCTTTTAGGTTTAAACTCGTTCCGTTTCCAGTTTAAGATCAGACTGCAGATTGTCCCATGCAGTGATGCAGAAAATCTCAAAACTTTCTTTTCCAATTTTCCAAGTTCTGACATTGGGAGCAACAAAAAAGTCAGTTGTAAAACATTGGGCGATGTGCAGTCAAGTTACAACAGCTTCCTGTTTCGTGGAAACATGTCAATATGGTGGAGGACTCAAATGCAGACATAGCCAGATGCAGTGTGAAACGGTTTTTAATGGGTCAAGAACAAGACAGGAATCTTTACCGGAACACAGCAGGGAATCCAAGGACGAGGCGAGGGGGGACGAGACGACCGGTCAGGTAGACATGGCAATGATCTTGAGAGTGTGTGTGTGTGTGTGTGAGGCAGGGATCTATATAGTGGCTTGAAGCAGAGTGAGCAGGTGAGGGTGATTGAGCAGATGAGGTGGGTGTGACTAACAGGTGCACTGAATGAGCTGATTAGGTGAGTGAGAGATGGAAGTGGCAGAGCTGTGACAAAACATGCAAATTGTTTGCCACGCGATGGCAGTGGCGTAACATGAAGACTCAGAAGCTTCTCAAATTTTCACGAGACGAACTGTAAATGGCAAAAATTGCCCACTAGATTGAAATGGCAGCCTACCTGTTGGGTGTGGGGATAGGCACCAAGAGGCTTTTCTGTAAGTCGTGAGATGGGACATGTTCCTACCAACTTTTGTACATGTGCCGAAATTGGTCCGCCCAAATGCCACCTTGCATGCCATCAATGTGAATGGTGACATATATAGTGTAAAGCGCTTTGAGTGGTTGGGTGACGAGGATGGCACGATATAAATGCTAGCCCATTTACCATTTACATCTAGGTGAAATGTAGATGTGGGGGCTTCTTCGTTGAAATTCTATAGGGGGCGATATCGATAGATTTACTTCATCTCGTCTCACATCCTATCCAACTGAAAACAAGATAAGAACTGTTCTCACTAGTTATCTGGACATCAAACAAATGAAGTAGGAAATGAGTAAGGATGGCCCTCAACTTATTTGTCATCTTTAAAAAGTGGGTCCCCAGAACAAAAGGTTTAGGAGAGACTGGGCTACATGAACTACAGTGTGAGAGAATACATCCCCAAACAATTCACTTTATTTATATAGCTTCAAGTCAGAAGTTATCTGGAAACACTTTTCATATAGAGCAGGTCTAGTCTGTACTCTAATCTTTAGAGATACCCAGAATTCACCCAGAGCAAGCACTGGGGCGATAGTGGCAAGAAAAAACCCTTCAGATAGAAACCTTGGGCAGTATGGTTTCTGGCAGCCATCTGCCTCGACTGGTTGGGTTGGGGGGGGGGGGGTTAAATGCTGTAATTGTGGAGATGAGCTGTATTTTTAGGCTGGGAAGTAAAGAGAGAAGCCAGATGGCTAAGATTATGAACAAAATACCACAAGCAGAAGCATTAAGGAAAGTCAGGGGATCAGAACAGGCAAACAATTCAAGTTGAAATGTCCACTGAGGTACAGCAATTTGTGGTATTAACACACTTGATGCACAAACCAACAGACAACCTCCCATACATGCACTGACTGCTTCTGTTTTAAATGTAAATATAACACTGAAACACTAGTAGAGAACAAAACAGTGTGGTCTTAACCTGTCACAACATTAATGTTACATTGATGTGAGAGAATTGATCAGATTCATGCAATGTTGTCAGCCAACAATGATGAAGAGGCTGATGTTTAACATTATAATTATGCTACTCCATATATTTCAATGGAATTTAAGTATTTAATAGATATACAATTCAGAAGAAGTTCCAGGTGTATTATGTGTGCAAGAGACTTGGTTACGACCTTAATCAGACTTTGTGATTCCAGGTTACAGTTTATCAGACTAGACAGACCTAACAAGCAAGATAGTGGAGGATGCGTTACATTCCTAAAAGACAGTTTGGACTTTGGGGTGAATCCCTCTCCTGTAGCTAAAAGTATTGAAATATTTAGTTAATTTTTTTTACAAACCATGTAAACCACTAACTGTTGACATGCTAGATGAAATGGCAGAGGGGGAAATATGGTGTAGAGATTGAATACACAAGGTTGTTTATGGGGTAGCAACCACAGAGACAACAATGGGGCTGTAGTGGAGGAAATGATTATCAAAAGATCATTAGTCTCCCTCAATGGGGAATGGATGTGAAGTGGGGCTTAGCATCATGTCTGGATCTCACAATGGTATCAGATAATATGGTGAATGCCTGCATGTTAACAGCCAGTTCTCATCACAGTGGATGCTAATAGGTGTAGGGAGTACTAGAGTATTTACTGGATACTGTCTGGATAAGGCAGAATGGGAGAAATGTAAGATGTGTTGTGAGCACATTTGATCACACTAGAAGGAAACATTGAAGATCGCACAATGCAAATGATAACAGTCTAAATGCTGCAATGATAAGTATAACAAAGAGAACACATGACAGGAACAAAAGGGGTTCCTTGAAAAAAATGCAGCAGTTATAAGAGAATGAAACAAGGTCACTGAGAAGCAATTTGTCTCAAGACAATAGACTCTCAAAGGAATGGTAAATGGTAAATGGACTGCACTTGTTCTTCTCTAGTCTTCCGACCACTCAAAGCGCTTTAACACTACATGTTGTTGGAAACGTAAAGGAGCATGTTTGGGTTATCAGCATCTAAGAAACTAAATGATTGACATCAATAGAATTATTAATGTCAGTAACAATTATTAACGATTATTAATAATAACGGGGCACCACCCTGCGAACAGGGCCCAATAACCAAACGATAAAACTAAGTCTCATAATTAGTGTTCACTCACAATGTCAACAGTCTGAGTACTATGACACATTCAGAGTGAAAGTGAAGGTTTAAGTTTGAGCACAGACAACATATCAGCTATTATCACAATACACATGCACAAAGTAATCACAGAAGCTGCTCTTTAAAATATAACAGTTTATTATGTTCTAATACTAATGATCTAGTCAACTAATATCTAAACTAACAACTATACATTTATGAGCACGCTATCTAAAATCAACAGACTATGGAAAAGAGGAGGGGGAAGTGAGTGTGTACATGTAGTGTGTGTGTGTGTGTGTGTGTGTGTGTGTGTGTGTAAGGGGGAGGAGCGAGGGAGGAGCGAGGGAACAGCTCAGCGACGTATGACGTAGTTGGGACGTGGTGACGTCTCTCATGCGCGAGACTCAAAATGGCGCATAGCCAACAGGAGACCCGGCGTCTATACGTGCCGGTAGCCGTTTAGCACGTAGCTACATTAGCTCAAAGCTATATGTGTGTGTGGATTAGTAAAAGAGAAGGGAAAGGAACAAAACGAAATGAAATAAAACAAGAGATTAAGATCCTCTGCGCCGCGCGGGAGTACGGAAGATTGTTCTCTCAGCCAGGGGAGCAAGAACCGCGACTCTTTGTCTCAGCCGGCGGTTCTGACCTCCTGAACTGATGAGAAGCAACTTCGACCTCACGAGGCAGCTAGCTCAACACAGATCACGGTAGCATGAAATACACTAGCTTCTCCACAACCCCAACGATCTCAGCGACCGTCAGTGTCGGCGATTATTAAGCATACACCACATTATAAAAATGAACAGTATTTTAAGCACATAAACAAGATAAAATAAACACAAATGAAACTCTCTAACTCTGCCCAGAATCTATTTCGCCTTACGGTACGATGCAATCGTGGTGATTGAGGGGGGTTCTTCTGAGCTTCGGTGGGCACAGGCAGCGCGTCTGGATAAGGGAATTTCGCGTCCTTATGACCGGAGCAAACGAGGCGCTTGGTGGAGAGTGGAAGTTCTCTCTCTCTCTCTGAAGAAGTCTTGCTTCTTCACTTCTGCAGGAATAAAAGGGTTCGCTTCGTGGATTCGAACAAAGATAAAATAGACAGTTTGGTGAATTCGGCCAGCGAATATAAACTGTTAGACCTAGGTTTTGGTTGAAAAGGGAAACAACGTTGAGTGTGCTCCCTAGCTCGAAGGAGGTCGAAGGGAAAAAGCATTGAGGTGGGGGTTGCAGGGTAGTTTTGTAGAAAGGGTGGCTGAACCACAGGGGTCCTGGGGTGTCTTGGCCCTCGGCCAATTAGATTGCAGCGGTGCTGTCAGGTAACTTCAGGGAAGCATAATTTTTGGGGGGAGGAAACTCACACCCTAATGTGAATTTCTTCAGAGCTGGGGGTTTGGTGCTCATCAAACTACAATCAGGATGAAACCTTTGCTTGCAAAAGGGAAGGCCTGACTCTCTTTGTTCCACAGCACATGTCGAAGCCATATAGTCAGATCCCAACAATGTCATCCTTCACCCATTAACACCCATTCATACACCAATGGCAGGGTGCCACCTGCTCATCAGGACTATCTAAGAGTACATCCACACTACTCCGTTTCTAAACGTAAACGGAGTTTTCAAACAAAAACGATCTCCGTTCACACGGTGTTTCAGCACCGTTTTCGAAATGATCTCCGTCCAGACTAACACGCCTGAAAACGAATATCACGTGACTGTTCACGTACACTGGGCATGCGGGTGGGTGTCGATGTAAACAAGAAGTAGATTGGTTGCTTAGTTAAAAAAAATACGACAGAGTAATAAAGTAGTCTTTAAAAATGAAAGGTCGTGTTTGATACTTAAGATCTTCTCTAAAATCTTCCTCTATGAACTCTCACTTGTTTCCTCGGTGTTGTTGTCTGTTCTCACTCGTAGCTCTGCTGGTGGCTTAGCTATCTGTCCTACTGAATAGCATTTACTGCTAACCATGACTTCAGACGTCCACTCCGTAGGTCTGATAACGCCACTCACTAATCGCTCCAATAACAGCTGCTTCCTCCATAATAATGCAGACTTTAACTGGACAACAGCTGCTAGTAAAGACAACAAGGTCAGCAACGCCTGTAATCAGTTGTCCATGTTGAATTAACCTGGTAGTCGATTGGTAATCAATGTTGTTGTTTGTGAGCTTCCGGGTAAGGGTCACGTGATAGGGGCGTGGCGAATCAGGGAAGGACACGTCATGACTGCTAAGAACCAATCAAGTAGCGAACGCGGGTCTGTGCGTCATCGTTTCTAATCTTATCCGGTTTCGGGCGTCCACACAAAAACGCAACCCCGGAGTTTTCAAACTTATCTATCCTCGGGAGCCTTTTCAAACTCCTCCGTTTACGGTGCTGTAAAACTCCGGCGTAGTGTGGACGCTCAGTGTAAACGTAGCAAAACATATGCGTTTCCAAACAAAAACGGAGTAATGTGGACATGCCCTACATTCACACAACATTCACATCGTAGGCACAGCGGGAGCAATTTGGGGTTAAGTGTCTTGCCCATGGACACATCAACATGGATTAGTGGAGCCGTGGATGGAACAGACGATCCTCTGATTGAAGGAGGACTCTGCTCTACCACTCAGTGGAAAGGGGCATTGTCTTATAAGACTATCAAAACAGGATAAAAAAAGAGGACATGTAGAGAACCGTGTTATAGCATTGGCTGAGGGGTAGAGCTAGGGGACGTCTGGTCCATGTTTAAGCAAATGAGCAAAAGAAAGGCAGTTAAAGTCCCAGCACTGGCTGATGTCGAGAGGATAGCAGTATCAGACAAAGAGAGGCCACATGTGTTAGGTAGGTCATTTACTGCAGCACACAGTGGTAATCACCTCGCTGACAACAGAAAGACAAAACTCTCAGGGAGCATGGGGATGTGAGGGAGAAGAGAGGATGATGCGTCAACTCTTGATGTGGATACAATGCTTGAGCTGAAAATAGATTCGCAAGACACTGGATACACAGCCCCAGGGCAAGATCAGCTATGCCATGTTCAGGCAGCTACCAGGGGAAGTATTAAACTTCTGCAGGGGTGAAACCGTGCCTATAAGAGCTGGAAAGGCCACTACAACAATAATGTATGATTGTTAATGGCGAGAGACAAATTATTATTTCATCGTGTTTGAATTGTTCCATGATCTACATATAATGATGTTTGTCAATTTAAAAGATAATTTTGCACATCAAGAAAGTTGCATTTTATCATAACACTGTTGAAATATAAGACTAAAAAAATATGTAATTAGAAAAGCTACACACCCAAAAGCCGACACGATTCAAACGGTATCAGAAAAATATTTGTCCTGTGCTGTGCCGCTGACTACTGTACATATTTTTTTCTGAAATAAGCACTTTGCCTGAATCGGTCGCCCGACCTGGGTATAGGGGCCAAAGACTAATGGAACCAGCAGCTGGTTTTCTCTGAAGTTTCCTTCAGGATAGCTGGCGCTCACAGTTTTTTCCCCACTGCATTCACGTGAACAGGGGCGTTTCTAGGATTCAAAGAAAGGGGGGCTTAGCCCCATGGGGCGTGGCATGTTTGCGCGTCAATTTTTTTTGGGGCCCATTTGGGGCGCGGATATCCATTGTTTCAGACAGTTCATAGATTGGTTCAATCCTAGTGCCCGGGGTTTATATCGTTAAGTATGATGATAGGCTATTAAATTGTAATTTGAAGGGGGAGAAAACATACAAACCAGAACGCATGCACATATGTAGCATTTTAGAGTTATAAATAACTTGTCCATGTGAGAAACAATAGTTTAATTTAATGACATCACCAAAATAAAAATAAAAATATATATATATATATATATTTTTTAAAGCCAATAATGCCAAATTATTTAGGGGGGGCTGAAGAACATTTTAGGGGGGCTTCAGCCCCTGCACGCAGTGCCTACGTTGCTTGAAGTCAACGTGGTTGAGGAAGTCCCCAGCCTTCTTTGTTATGCTGTCATACACGCCCCTCTCTGTTGATGCCACGCCCCCCACGCCAGATCAGGGACAAAAGTCTGAACTGAAAAAAAACGATCTGAAAGTGAAAAAACGATTTGAAACCGAAAAAAATAAGATTTGAAACTGAAAATATAAAATCTGGAACTGAAAAATATAAGAACTCAAATATAAAATATATATGAAAGTGAAGAATGAAAAAATTGAATGTATTCCAAAAAATTCCAGAACTGAATTAAAATTATATTCAACCCAAAACAACTTTTCATTCACTTATTTTTATTTTGAATACATTGCTGTATTTTTCAATGTTCAAGACCACAACTTGAACATTCATGTTCACATTTTTTTTTCAAATGATCAAAACTATTGACCTGGATTTAGCTCCATAGGCAACTTCCTACCGTAATCCAAGATGGCGACGACGAAATTGTCAAACTCAAATCCTCAAAACGGCAGTCCACAAACCAATGGGTGGCGTCACAATGACTACGTCCACTTCTTATACACACTCTATGATATGGAGCAGCAGCAAAGACATCACGACAGAAAGTGGACGGACTGCAGTCTAGAGCAGGGGTCTTCAATGTTTTTCAGGCCAAGGACCCCCAAACTGATAGAGAGATGGAGCAGGGACCCCCGACTATATATATTGTATAAAATTGTGTTTTATATTAAACTGGGCCTCGTGCCATGTACAAACATACCTCTTTATTGTGCATTCAATACTAAGCTATTCAAATAATACACAGGTTCATATATCCATGTTTTTATTTTAAACGTGCAAGACACAGTGAGTAGGGACGCCGTGCCACTGCCATTTATAAACATACCTTGTGAGCTGATACCAATGCCAATATCAACATTGTCTGTCAGTTGCATGATAATCATGCATACAAGCTATTCAAATAGACGTTTTCATTTTAAACATAAATGTGGAAACCAAAATGAGTGATGGCCTATTAGTGCCACTGCCATGCATAAACATACCTGTTATCTTGCATACAACACTGAAATATTAAAATAATGGACAGATTCATGTTTGGGGAAAAAAAAACAATTGAATTATTATTCTTTTTTTTAAATTGTCTAATCAACCAAAAATGTCGAGAACCCCCTGTTGAAGACCTCTGAGCATTACGATTATGCATAGGGGCTACGAAGTGTGATGAAGACAGAAACGGAAGGAGATACTGTAGCATAAAATAACAATCTATTTCCTTTCACTGTGCAAGTATGAAGAGGAAGACAGGCTGACACGATGTGACGGTCTACACTCCTGAACAATAGCAGGCGGTGTGCTCCTTCAAGCTGTCTGCAATCCGCTATTAAATCAGAGAAGAAGAAGAAGGAAGTTTCCGTTTCTCACACAAGCGCGAAATTTTTAAGATGTTGTGAAAAACAAAGCAATGAAATGGCTGAAAAACATCCGAAGTCTAAACTTAAGCGATATAAATCGTCTGTCAAAGATCTCCAGCCAGTAATTAGCTCACTGAAGAGGAGTCACACCGCGTCGTTCTCCGGTGGGATTAACGTCACAGCGGAGACCGAGAGGTGGGTGTTGTGTTCACGAGTCAGTGTTTTCACGTTAAATCGAACCTGAAGCTAAATCAATGTTGTCACCATACACGGCCCCCGGTCTGCCTAGTGACTTTAATAACGTCCCTGCCTCAGACAAACGAAACGTTGAACGAGAGGAAGAACCTCCATTTTAAATCTTAACAATATAATGTTTTCTTAGCGGAAGTAGTGATTGACCGAACACAGCTGAACATCTTTTATCATTAAGAGGGTGAACACGTGGGCATGTTGGTGGTCTGACAACACTTGTTGTTTAGATACAGAGCTCCACTTTTACAAATGCGTTTTGGTTTAAGAAGAATCCAGAATATTAAACACTTTGAACTGATTTTAACCTCATTTCTTATGTTGCCCAGTCAAAACGTCCTCTTGTAAGGAGGACCGCTGATGATATGGTGGGAGAAAATGAGTGGTGACAACCACACCGTTAAGCTACAGTGTGCTGGAAACAGAAGCACATTATTATTGATTTGAAGCTAATTCGATTTTCACCTGTTTTCAAATTAGACACCCATAACTTTGAGATGTTCAGAAGGCCAGCGTGGTGGACACACTGTACCGGGTTAGCCTGCCACTGCTCCACGGAACCACGCGATCCAAATCAAGAAACCACATGGAAGTAATAGCCTCAGTTACATAATGGATTCCACTCCTCTGACACATTGTCAACAAAAATGGAACACAATAACTTGGAAGATTTTTTTGATTTATTGCGAGCTATTCTATTGGCACAGATGCACCCTGAAGAAGTCCTAACTTGTGTAAGGCTGAATCCAAGCTGAACAAGGTCCGTGACAGCTTTCAGGAGAATTCCCCCTCAAATGGAAACTACCAGATGGCAGTGAGCTGATCGATGGAGAGTAGTCAGATGTGCAGCAGCCATACAGCAAATGCATAACAAAATCTGCACGACGGAATTCACAGATAAAGTGGCTATTATGCATTGGTAGTACATTTTTGCCTTCACAGTTTTAATGTATGGATGTATGTTTTTCTCCCTCTTACTTTGTTCTCTACACAAGCAGACACAGTGCACCAGATCAAAGAGCACTTTCATAAATAATTTCATTGCCAGATTAAAAATGCATACAAAATAATTTAGAAAAAGGAATTAAAAAAAACCCATCATTATATCCTGCTCTAACCTTTTGGGGGTTTGGAAGAATACATCTATTTTTTTTACATGTGTAAACCAGCAGCACATTTGTTGTGGTGGAGCAACCTGCTGGGTGAGGCTTTGTAAAGATGAGGCACTAGTAGCTGTAATGTATCTGCTTTACAGGTCAGCGTGGTGGAGCAGCGAGCAGCTGCCTGCGGAGGAGAGCCTGTGGGCGCTGACGCTGAAGTCTGCTCTGCCCTACCTGGAGAAGCAGCACTGGGACCTGGTTCCTGATCTTCCTCATCCACCCGCAGCGGTATATATTCCTACTGGGTCGAGTGAACCTCGTTACACATTTTCCTTTTGTGAACATGACGAAACTCGGACTCACATCAACACGCGTGTTCAAAGGTGCTCTTGCTGTGTGTTTGCATCGGCCGTAGTGATGCATGTCGTCATGCTTCAGTCTGAGAGGTGTAGATTAGGACGACGGTTCTTTTCACCATCAATCCATCTCTCACAGAGAGAGACCAGGGTGAGGGTTATGCTTGTGCTAATCGTTCCTTGAAGAAGTGGCCGGTTTCCCTCTTAATTTGCAACCCCCCATTTTTTGACTGGTGCCACACTCCCTCTAAATTTGTCTCAAAATGACCAGAATATAAATTCTTTAACCATAATGGTTTTCCATGTTTGAGCTCATGAAAGTTTCTGTGAGGAACTTCTGACTACCGATGCTTCTATATGGCCTACATAAGTAAATCAGACCATCAGCGAGAAGATTTGCTTTTTCTAAAGAGTCATTTGTTTCTTGCCGGTCCGACACGTCTGATCCTGCGCAAAAAATAAAGTCATGCAGGTTCACCAGAAACTCTTCCAGCTCAGACTCCGGCCAGTCCACCGCAGACAGACCCAGATCAGGCTTCTCTGCAGCGTCCCACCAGCAGTCAGAAGCTCCGGAGGGAGGAGGGGAGCTCAGCACCCGGCAGCAGCGTCTGCCCCTCTGGTCAGGAGCAGAGCTGCTCCTTGTCTCCCCCTCTGGTCAGGAGCAGAGCTGCTCCTCCTCTCTGCTCTGGTCCCCGCCAGAATCGACCCCAAATAAAAGTTCCCTGTGGGAGCTGTGTAGAGTTTGTTGTTGTCTGATTTCTCTTTGGTCAAAGTTGCATTATTGGTGCTGCTGGTGTTGGTGACAGCTGCCAAAGACCAAACTTGTTAATGCAAAAAATTGAGGAACTAATGCTGATTGATATTTTATGTAAATATATAAAAACATCTGTTTTCGTCAGAACGTCGGAAGATTGTACAACTCAGCCATCCTTTCAGTGGGTATGTCTCCAGCTGTGTACATGACATACCGTGAGGCTGGACACGATGTCTCTCTCTGTGGCCGAGTGCTCTGACATCATGACTGTTGTTGTTGAATTATTCCTCGTTCAGCATTTCATTTTTCAACTCATGAAAGTGGTGTTGCATGACTCCCATCATGCAGTGCATTCAGACAGTGTAGCTTTTTCTTCTTCTTTCTCAATTCATTGAGAATATTCATTTTCATATTCTAATGATTTTTGGAAGTTATGAATCGATTCAGAATCTTGGAAGATAAGAATCGTGATTTCTTGCATGAATCAATTTTTTGTTGGTTTGGCAGCGTCCATGTATGCCCCACCAGTGAGTAGTTATTAATTATACTAATCGTTATCAAACCTCTGGTATGGTACCAGATGGTCGTTCAATGTTTGGACTGCGCTCACAGGTTTCTTTGTTTCCACTCTTATTAATACAAACCAGGACGACTTTTGTGTTACGCTTCCTATCTGTGTTGACTAAACACAATTACTGTATTAATCTTTTTTAATATATTGCGAATTGAATCATCTGTTCTGTTGTAAAGGGTCTCCCTTCAATTGAAATGCTGCTGGCATTGAGTGTTGCATCTGCTCTTTCCCCGTCTTTAGAAGCCCCCAGTGATAAAGCTAGATGAACAGCGGTGGTGTGACCTCAGCGAGGAGGTGGCTCCCCTCCCTGAACCCTCTCCACCTTCTCCGAGGACTTCATGGAGTCCAGATCCTGTCAGTCTCAGCTCCGCCCAGCAGGAGCTCTCGGTACACACCAAACCTGGGCCAGACCCGCCCACCAGGCCGCCGTCGTCTCACAGCAGACAAAGTCCAGACGGCAAGACAGCGCCCCTTCAAGCCCTCACCAAACGACCACGGCCGTCCCTCCACGGCTGGGAGGGGCCGGCGTCATCAGCCGCACCCTCGGGTGTAGGGGGACACAAGGGGGGGACGGGAGGAGAGCAAGAGGAAGAGACTGGACCGGTCAGCAGACGGCCTCTCACAAACCAGGTGAAGTCATCTGACAGCCGAGTTTCTCTGCAGAGAGAGGAGGAAGAGGAAGAGGAGGTGCACACAAGTGTCAAAGCAGGAGGAGCAGCAGGTGGTGGTGGTGGAGGAGGAGGAGGAGGAGGAGGGCTGCAGACCTGCCCCATGTGCCTGATAGTGTTCCCTGTAGGGTAAGAGATGCAATACACTTTTTTTTTCACTAAAACCAGACTAATGTAGGCACAAACAAACAAACAAACAAACGCCACCTGTGTCGGTGGGTGAAGCATTGATTTGATTATGATGCATTCAAACTATTCAGTAAGAATGAGTATTGGGCAAATGCAAACTATAACCCTATGATGATGTTTTCACTGAAATATGAAATAGATATTAGAGAGAGTTATGATCTGTTTAACTTGCTAACACTAGCTCTGAGCAGCTTCTAAAACATCATTCAAATCACTAATGCCAAGCATTTTTTATCGCAAATAAATAAAAATAATAATTTATTTACTTATCATTTGAATTGTAGATGACAATAACAAAGTAAGAAGCTAACATTTAGAATTTCTGATCATTTACTGACTGGATGGTTGAAATTGTGCCAGGCAGTTCCCCCCTCAAGCATTTCATTACCGTGATATACAGCGTTACCCTCCGTGCTTTAAATAGCCCTCGTGCTGTGGGTTATCACAGGTGTGGCTACATGTTACTCCAGTAGATGATGAGATCTCTCGTTGTACCAAACACAATAAAACCCACATCACATCGCTAATTGTTTAGCTGCGACTGTATTTTAAGGATTTTGGAACTTTTTGTAGATTGTCGGGCTGAGGCTGCCTAAAGATGACTCATCCCACAACCAACACTGTTTAACACAGACAGTCAACTCACATACCTCCCATGTCAGTGGTAAGTGTGAAATATGTAGACAGCTGGGAAGAATACTGGTACCTGAGGTGACAGGAACTGATGAGGCACTTGCGCTCGTATCCCTGGGGACTGGTTTATGGGTGGGACACTTGGCTGGTGTCTTGACTGAGCCATCCCTCCACTACTGCCAAAGATACTGTGACTGCCCTGTGATCGTAGTTTGAAAATGAAACCTTAGAGGACCCATAACAATAGAGACGTATACATGAAAACATACAGATTACACAGAATAGGACAGACTGGAGGAGGACAATTTGGGGGTGGGGTGGGGTGGGGTGTGTTATCTTTTAATAACAGAAAAGTACAAGAACCCAATGTT